>NC_053154.1:247980039-248087539 GCF_016835505.1 Polypterus senegalus
GCGTCATTTTTTAGAGGAGCGTCAGTATCTTTTAAGCAAACAGCACCTCTGCTCACAGCCCCTCCGTCAGGCGCAGAGAATGTCAGAGAGGGTGAGAGAGAGGCAGAGACAAGCAAACAATCAAGCTCCGCGCGGGATGCATATCTTATAGCATTGAGGAGTTTTAGTTAATATGTAATACATGCTCTGATTGGGTAGCTTCTAAGCCATCCGCCAATAGCGTCCCTTGTATGAAATCAACAGGGCAAACAAACTGAGGAAGCGTGTAGCATAAATTAAAAGACCCACTGTCTGCAGAAATCCACGAACCAGCGAAAAATCTGTGATATATATTTAGATGTGCTTACATTTAAATTCTGCGATAGAGTGAAACCGCGAAAGTCAATGCGCGATATAGCGAGGGATTACTGTATATGTTGCTTGGGATGTCCTTTTTTACTTAGTTAGATAAGGTGGCACGCAGCATAGTACTATTGCTTTGAAGTTTCAGAGCCGAATCCCAACACAGACAGTTTGCATATGCATTTTAGATTACTGTAATTGGTAACCTCATATTGACCTAGTATGAGTGAGGTCGTGTTTGTGACCTTGCCCAGTGAAGAGCTGGTGCCTTGTCCATAGTAGTGTAGTTGGATATGTACTACACCCTGTAACACTGAATGATATTAGGAAGAGCTTAAATGTTTTTAAAATAAATGCAATTGAATAAAAATCACAAAAAAACTTTTGAAATACATTTTTAACATTACAATTTCTCAAAATGATTACATTTTACATCTAAAACTAGGGCGTTCCCCCCCATGCTCTCTTTGCTCGCTAACCCCCTCCCCACCTGTGCTATGCAGCAGCCACTTCACGTCTCTGGTGCTTGCATTGTGAAGAGGGGGGCTGAACGCACCCCAAGGAGATGCGGTCGCTCCTCCGAAACCCCCTCTTAAATGGTGATAAATGGGAAACAAATACAGTTTTTTTTTTTTTTAACCTCCTCTTTGCTCAATCAGCTTCTGGGTTGCTGCCATGCTGTGTGATCTGCATCTCGCACGGTGCTTCGAACATTTAAAAGCCTGTACAGCAGCTGTCCTACTCTTTGACTTTTATTTTTGGCCCCAGGTGTGGTTAAATCTTTTGGCACAAACTCTCATCTCACGAGATGAGAGTTCTTGATGTTTTTTTAGTTTATAATTTTTAAATTGAATAAGAATCTGAAAATCTAACATCACATTAAAGTTTGATACATTCTTAAAAGAATGATACCAAACATATATATGTAGGTTTTAAAATAAGCCCAATTTAAAGTGTGACATAAAAACGTCACATAAAATTGTTGCACAAAATCGTTCCACTTTTAGGCATAGGATTTTATATATGTAGAGTAGATATTTGTCTTCAAAATCAAAAGCCCCCCTTTAGCACTTGTTTGTTTATTTATTTATTTTTTACAATGCTTCAATTCTATTAATGATTCCAGAATTATTTACAGAGAGTTGGTTTAGTCATTTTTAATATTTGTTGTTGACATGCTGTAGGACTTAATGACACAGTAATGTAAAAAAAAAATGTTTTTAATGTTTCTCATGTTTTAGTTTTTGCAATAATGTTTTACTTCCAGAATTTCCATTCTCTGCCAAAATACGTGCAGTGAAGTATGCAAGGGAAATTTTACTTAGTTTTCCATCCATTTTATGAATACCATTTTCCATTACAGTGTTTCAGGGATACTTAAGGACCCTTTATAAATCTGAGGAAAAAGGATTCTTTAACTCCCTCTGCTGGCTATACTCATTATTGCTGGCCTGTATAACATCTTACTATGAATCACTAAATGTAGCTCCTCACAGTGTACCTAAGACAACAGATAGAAAAGGTCTTAAGGAATCCATATAGAAAAATAATTATAATTTAACAAGTTAAAAAAGTAAAGTACAATACATAGAAATTGAAAACAAAGTGAAAAACATGCAAAGCCTTTTTCATATAAAGACAGAACAAACATATATAAAAAAGTAGAAAAACTTGTAGTCAGAATAACACTGGTATTATTTTATAAATTCATTCAAAACCAAGATTATTTTTCAATGTCTTAAGTCCTTAGATACGATAGTCAATCAACTTTGCTATTGCGTTTCAGGATGGGACTCCCTTACTCAGGGCAAATTCACCTTCTGGTCACTGTGGTGTATGGGTGAAGTAGAATATACAGAAAAAAATAACAGTGAACAGAACAGTACAGAAAGTACTCATAGGCCAGAGGTGCACATAACCTTCACTATATATAAAAATCTAAAAAAGTGATTACATAGTTGTTAGTATGACAGAAGTAATTGTAGTACATTGAAGAAAAAGGGGAGTAAAGCAAAGAACTAATACACAATAAACACAATATTGTTTTTTTTCTTGTTAAGATTTGAGAAAGGGACATTAAATATTAACAATGTTGAAGTAAACAAGTGTAGAGAAGATGAGAAATGTTAGCCTAAAGGCTACATCAAATGCAAGTAAATAGAGACCCCAGTAACCAACTTCAAAGTAAGCAAACCAAATTAATCAATTATTTTAACCTGGATAGGGATATTATATTTAATTAAAATGGGGTGTGGTTTCACCATTTCAATTACAAATAGTGGTACTGTGTATAGTTGTGGGATTTATCAATGAAATATCTAGAGATGCAGCGGTTGATAGATTGTGTATGTAAATTATTTTTATGTTCAATAATTGTTTGATGGAAATGAAAATTATCAACCTACAGAGGGCTGAATTCAAAGACTAAGGCTAGTCCATTTTGTCAAAATTTAATTGTAGCAATTCAAAATTGTATTCAGTAGATTCTATGGCTCCCATGTGCTCGTATGCATGCCTGACAACCTCTGGGCATGCTTCTAATGAGATGTTCAAGGATTACATCCCTATATGTGATAGATAGATAGATCTTTATTGTCAATGTCACTTTTACAAAGGAACAACACTCGAGTATAGGAGTAGGAGTTAAAAAGACAAGAAGAGAGAAAATAATAACACACCGAATAGTAATAAAAGTACTTTACAAAATATACAAAATTGCACTTGTTATGTATACAAATTGCACTGGTTGACTTAAGGTCTATATTGCACATTGGGAGAATGATATGGAGCAGTTTTATTCTGAGTTCAGGGCCATGATTGTTTTTGGATAAAGCTGTTTTTAAGGCGGTTTGTCCTGGTTTTCATTGCTCTGTATCTCTTGCCTGATGGCAAAAGCTGGAAGAGGCAATGACCGGGATGTGATGAATCCTGTGAAATGTCTATTGCTTTTTTGCGGCATCGGGAGGTGTAGATTTGTTCCAGAGTGGGGAGGGTACAACCAGTTGTTCTCTCTGCTGTCCTGACGACCCTGTGGAGCACTTTCCTTGCAGCTGCCATACCACACACACAGTCCGTACATAAGCACACTCTTGATGGAACAGTAATAATAGGCAAGGATCAGTCAAGGTGCCGTTGTCTAGCCTGTAGAGGTCTGTGCGTCCCTCCATGGATATGCTTGCTCAGACCATCACTGACCCACCACCAAACCGGTTATGCTGAATGATGTTACAGGCAGCATAACGTTCTCCACAGCTTAAACAGACCCTTTCACATCTGTCACATGTGCTAAGGGTGAACCTGCTCTCATCTGTGAAAAGCACAGGGTGCCAGTGGTGGACCTGCCAATTCTTGTTTTCTATGGCAAATGCCAATCGAGCTACATGGTGCCGGGCTGTGAGCACAGGGCCCACTAGAGGACGTCAGGCCCTCAGGCCACCCTCATGAAGTCTGTTTCTTATTGTTTGGTCAGAGACATTCACACCAGTGGCCTGCTGAAGGTAATGTTGTAGGGCACTGGCAGTGCTCATCCTATTCCTCCTTGCCCAAAGGAGCAGATAACGGTCCTGCTGAAGGGCTAAGGACTTTTTACGGCTCTGTCCAGCTCTCCTAGAGTAACTGCCTGCCTCCTGGAATCTCTTCCATGTCATCGAGACTGTGCCGGGAGACACAGCAAACCTTCTGGCAATGGCACGTATTGATGTGCCATCCTGGAGAAGTTGGACTACCTGTGCAACCTCTGTAGAGTCCAGGTATCGCCTCATGCTACCAGTAGTGACACTGACCGTAGCCAAATGCAAAACTAGTGAAAAAACAGTCAGAAAAAATGAGGAGGGAAAAATGTCAATGGGCTCCACCTGTTAAACCATTCCTGTTTTGGGGGTCGTCTCATTGTTGCCCCTCTAGTGCACCTGTTGTTAATTTCATTAACACCAAAGCAGCTGAATCTGATTAACAATCCCCTGTGACCAGATCAATATCCCAGAAGTTTCATTGACTTGATGCCTCCACTGACCAGGTACTCTATCTCTCCATAACTGATGTAAAGAGGACTCTATCCGGAGTCAATCCACGCAAGGCTGCAGGACCTAACATACCTGGTCGTGTGCTCAAAGAATGTGCCAGTCATCTGGCTGGTGTCCTCACAGACATCTTCAACACATCTCTGAGCCAGTCGTCCGTCCCAGCATGCTTCAAGTTGACCACCATCATACCAGTGCGGAAGAAGTCATCAGTGACATGCTTGAATGACTACCGACCAGTTGCACTCACGCTAATCATAATGAAGTGCTTCGAAAGGTTAGTCATGTCACACATAAAGACTGTATCCCTGCCTCCCTTGACCCTCTTCAGTTTGCATACCGCTCAAACAGGTCAACTGAGGATGCCATATGCTCTGCCTTTCTTCTCTCCCTGACACATCTGGATAAAAAAGACACATATGTCAGGATGCTATTCATAGGCTTTAGCTCTGCCTTCAACACAATCATCCCTCAAAAGCTGGTTGTAAAACTGAGCAGGTTGGGCCTGAACACCACCCTCTGCAATTGTATCCTGAACTTCTTGATAGAGAGGCCCCAGTCAGTTCGGATAGGCTGCAACACCTCCAGCAACATCACACTGAGCACTGGAGTGCCGCAGGGCTGCGTGCTTAGTCCAGCGCTGTTCACCCTGCTGACTCACGACTGCACAGCCACGCACAACACCAACCACATCATCAAGTTTGCAGATGATACGACGTAGCTGGGTCTGATAAGCCGGGATGATGAAACAGCATACAGAGATGAGGTGGAATGGATGTCTGCATGGTGTGAAAACAACAATCTATCTCTTAATGTTGACAAGACAAAAGAGATAATCATGGACTTCAGAAAATCACATCCTGCCCACATCCCACTCAGCATCAACGGTTTAGATGTGGAGACTGTTAGGAGTATCTGAGGAACTTACGTGGACACAACACCTCATCACTAATCAAGAAAGCCCAGCAGAGACTACACTTCCTGATGCAGCTGAAGCGAGCAAGTCTTCCTCCTTCCATCCTCACCATGTTCTACGGAGGCACCATTGAGAGTGTTCTGACCAGCTGCATCACTGTCTGGTATGGGAACTGCAACATATCCGACCTCAAGCGCCTCCAAACGATAGTGAAGACAGCAGAGAACATTATTTGGGTGCCTCTCCCTTCACTACAGGACATATTTTACAAACGCAGTGTCCACAAGGCCTGCAGCATTGTGCAGGACCCCTTGCACCCCTCACATGGTCTTTTCACACTTCTGCCATCCAAGAGAAGATACTGCAGCATCAAAGCCAGATCTGCCAGGCTGCAGGATAGTTTTTACCCCCAAGCTATCAGACTCCTTAACACCATGCTGCACCCTGGGATCTTCCACACTGCTTCAACCACTTCTAAAAACAGAACTTTGATACATGCAAGCCAGTTTCCTGCAAAGACAAGTGGGCATGTAGAAATTATCTGAAAATCTCATACTGACCTTTAAGTTTTTGGACACACTTGATATCCTTCTGCTGTGAAACATTCTGACCTGTCATTGTTTACAAATTTATTAAATAACTATTATCATACATTGATAATTTATGTATTATCTATATCTATTAATAATTTATTATATTACATATCTATTGACTATATTTATGTATCTAGATTGCAAATACCATACATTTCATCAATGTTCATATTGCTAACTACACGTCAGTATTGCTGCTACTTCTTTGTCTTGTCTTTGCACAGTGTCTTTTCTTGTTTCTGTTTTAATTTTAAATTTAAATTTTAATTCTTTTCTTAATTTATTATTTGCATGTCATGTTGTTACTCTGTGGACCCTGAGCTACGCAATTTCATCTATCTGTATACTTCTATGTAGTTGAGATGACAATAAAGTTCACTTTGACTATACTCTGATTAAATAATTTTTTGAGCAGTATATATATATATATATATATATATATATATATATATATATATATATATATATATATAGTATATATATATACAGTATAATCATCCATGACATTCTAGTCTACCATACATGTTAATTGCTTGCTCCTTGTTTGAGTTAACTTACTCCATGATATTGTACCTTGTGGCATCATATTTGAACACACTTGATGTAGTTAATTCTTTCCTTTTACCTATTTGTTACAATTCAGTTTTGTATACAGCACCTTTTATTACAATAGTTGTTCGATGGGTCTGACTGTTAGTATAATTTACTTCCTTAATGATTTATAAGGTAGAGAGCACAGGGTCAGTATTGATTTGCTCCTGATGTATGTGTGCATGTAGTCATTACTACTTTCAGCTAAATGTGCTGTTTTGTGCAACTTTAGATCAGTACCTTAAACTGGAAGATGTGACTCGTAAATTTATCAAACCATGTATAATGGATGTAAAGATTGGCCAAAGAAGTTATGACCCCTATGCCTCCAAGGAGAAGAAAGACCAGCAGATCAGAAAATATCCCCTCATGGAGGAAATCGGCTTTTTAGTACTTGGTATGAGGGTGAGTACTTTCAGTTAAAACATGTTTTTGATGGATGTGTTTATGAATTTGGGAGCACTGCTACATTCTTATTTTCTTCTAAAGCAAACAAAATAGAAAGCCGATGTAGTCAGCTAGCCTTTCACAGTCTAAACCATAACTTTTTTAATCTTTTCAGAGTATAGTGGTACCTTGAGATACGAATTTAATTCATTCAGTGACCGAGCTCGTAAGTCAAAATGCTTGTGTCTCAAATCAATTTTCCCCATTGAAATGAGATTAATTCATGCAGCTTGAGCAGAGATGCCCAGACTTCCCTCTCCCTGGCCACTTCTACTAGCTCCTCCGGGGGAATTCCGAGGCAATCCCAGGCCAGCCAAGAGCGTGTCCTGGGTCTTCCCCAGGGCCTCCTCCCGGTTAGACGTGCCCAGAACACCTCACCAGGGAGGCGTCCAGGAGTCATCCTGATCAGATGCCCGAGCTACCTCATCTGACTCCTCTTGATATGGAGGAGCAGTGGCTCTACTCTGGGTTCCTCCTGGATGATAAAGCTTAGGAATCGCTGCAGAGGAAACTCATTTCAGCCACTTGTATTCGCGATCTCGTTCTTTCAGTCACCACCCATAGCTCATGACCATAGGTGAGGGTAGGAACGCAGATTGACCATTAAATTGAGAGCTTTGCCTTTCGGCTCAGCTCCTTTTTCACCACAACACACCGATGCAGATGCCGCACTTCACTTTCACTGAAATTCTTTCATTTCACTTTTGCTTAACTTAATTTTCTTCTTCACTAGTGTTTTTCGTTTTTGCCATGCTTTCGTCACTTTCATTGGCAGGGTGTTTCAATAGAAACCTGTCCAAAGAACTTTGTTTCTTCCTCCCCTTTAGAATGTTTCTGAAATGAGTTAGGCAAGTTTCATTAAATAGCGCCGCTGCATGACCAGTTGCAACTTTTTCAGGGTGTTTCTTTTCAATAAAGTCTGAAACTTTTTCCCACATTGCCAACACTTCCTTTATCTCACTTGAAGAGATAACCTCCTCTGCCTGTGGCCCCTCTGTGATACCAATCTCTGCAGAACCTCCATATGTTGCTGCATATGTAGTTCTGTCAACTCCTCCGTCGTCATTTCCTCAAATTGTGCGGCGACAAGCTCTTTGATGGCTCATATCTTGAATTTTGGCTCGTAACTCAAGGCAAAAAATCGACCTAGTGACAGCTCGTATCTCAAAAAACTCATATGTTGGGGCACTCATATCTTAAGGTACCACTGTAGTTTAGTTATTTCCCTTCTAATTTGATTTGGTTTACAAAAGACATAGACCTTTAATTAGTGTACTGCTGTAATCTAGTTCAAGTGCTTTAAGACTTATTTTGAAATTTTCAATGCACATTAACTGTTGATATTGTATTATAGTAATCCCTCCTCGATCGCGGGGGTTGCGTTCCGAACCCAACGCGATAGGTGAAAATCATATCATAGAATCATAGAAACCATATGTTTGTATGGTTATTTTTATATATTTTAAGCCCTTATAAACTCTCCCACACTGTTTATAAATATTCCCTGCACAGTTATACAACATAAACCCTTTGTATTCTCTTAGATATTAGGTAAGATTCATTGAACTTATGTATGTAAACACACTGTTTATATACAGTAAATCCTAAATATTATTTTAAAGATATCGAGTGTCTCCAATATCACATGTTACAGCCATTACGATAGACACTTCACCAGCAATAAATACGTACAATGCAAGAAAAATTGTATACAGTAAATGTGTGTACAGTGACACTAAACATACGTACATGTACTAAGTACTGTAAGTAGAAAATTAATTATGGTTAATCACCAACAATGACACGACTTGTCTGATAACAATGAGTTTCATTTTACTGCACAACAAAGGAGAGCGTTACAGCTCTTCTAAAGGAGCCACTTCAGGTTACTGTGTAGCACCGCCGTTGTTCTTCTTCAATCCAAATCCCTAAAGCAGATTCCATCCAGACTACTGCCTTATTACATCCACTTACAACTCGTTTTGCACCCTGGTTAAAAGGACACTGCGGCCGTAGATCTTATATTCCTTTCTTAATTTTTAAATATAAAAGAATCGTAGCCTCATTGATGCTGTAATGGCGTCCTACAGCTTGGGCACGTCTCCTGAAGCAGCAGCAGGAGCAGATCGTTTTGGAGCCATAATGAAGGGCTTGACTATGCACAAAGATAAACACAAAAGAGCACAAAAGTTAACTCTTTACACAGCGAAACACGTTGATGCTGAATGAGCGAATTCAGCGCTCCGTCGCTGAGCCATTCAGCACACAGGAACTTAACTGCGTGCTCTGATTGGTTAGCTTCTCAGCCATCCGCCAATAGCGTCCCTTGTATGAAATCTACTGGGCAAACCAACTGAGGAAGCATGTACAGGAAATAAAAAGACCCATTGTCCGCAGAACCTGCGAAGCAGCGAAAAATCCGTGTTATATATTTAGATATGCTTACATATAAAATCCGCGATAGAGTGAAGCCGCGAAAGTCGAAGCGCGATATAGCGGGGGATTACTGTACTACATTTTATCTGCGACGCATTGGGGACATCTAAGGGGAATGTGTAGCTGACAAAGAATTGACATGGAAATGGATGCCACTACAATGCAATATTCCAGAAGACACTGCCATTGTGTCATCTATCAATCTATGCATGTATATTGTTTATATTTAGCATTTTGAAGCATTTTATTTTAGCATTGTAGGCACCATGTTTTTTAATTTTATTTTATATAGTGGAACCTCGGTTCATGAACGCCTCGCAACACGTACAAATCAGTTTACGACCAAAAAGTTTGCCAAACTTTTGCATCTGTTCACGACCACACACTCGGTATACGAACAAGCCAGTTTCCCTTTCGGTTTGCACGCGCAGTACGTGTCCAGTCTCTCCCTGTGCAGCGAGAGAGACGCACACATACACACACACACACAGGTGCGCGAGAGAGACACACACATGCACACACGCACACACACACGCGTGCGAGAGAGAGAGCAGACTGGGCGCATAAGGTTGAGAAGGCAGTCAAAGAATGCACTGGGCTTGTTTTTGTTTTCACTTCTGTTTACAGCGATCGTTTCGTAGCGTGCATTGTTGCAATGTTACTTTTCTTGGTTGTTTATTAAATTACAGATTTTTCAAATGTTCATATTTTTTTCCCTGTGCTTAAAACTCATTAAAAAAAAGTGTTTTTTTAGCGAGCAGTTTGTAGCGCTATAGCGCAAACTCTTGCAGTGTTAGTTTTCTCTGTTGTTCAAGGTTTTCTCAGTGTTATTCAATATTTTTACATTTAGTTTACTACAAGCAAAATACCCGCGCTTCGCAGCGGAGAAGAAGTGTGTTAAAGAAATTATGAAAAAGAAAAGGAAACATTTTAAAAATAACGTAACATTTGCTTTCTATTTGTTTGCATAAGCACAGTGCTTCACTAGCAATTATTTAATGTTAGCTCAGACCCGGCACTTAAAAGTTTCTGTCGCACTTTTGCTGAGTTTGTGCCAAACATGTGCCAAACACTATTCTATCCCTGACCATCTCATTTTTGTTTGCATAAGCACAGTCCTTCACCAGCAATTTTAAAAACACCAGCGGCAGCGTGTCTATAAACTTAATTTAAACTTACGGTTTACACCGTGCTTTGTTTCCAGCGTAGCTGCACTAATGAATATGCTTGTATGTGTCACTCGCTTCATATTCTTTTGTTGCCTTCTCAATTGTGTAATGTGTTTTTTGTTCAGCGCTCTTTTGAGCTCTTTCTTGTTCTGTACATACTTCGTTCACGGTCAGTTCACGTGAGCCGCTCTCTTGTGTGATCTTGCGATGTCCACAGCTTTATTTAATGTAAGCTAAGACCCAGAACTTAAAAGTTTCTCGCTACAGCAATTTAAACTCTGTTACTAAGTGATCCAAAGTCTCGTTTATACCTCGTGTCTTCTCATTAAACTTTTATCTCGCGAATATCGTATTCGTCGTAGGCATGACAAATGCCAGCGGCAGCGTGTCTATAAACCTAATTTAAACTTACGATTTACACCGTGCTTTGTTTCCGCAGTAGCTGCACTTATGAATATGCTTGTATGCGTCACTCACTTCATATTCTTTTACTGTCTTCTCAAAAGTGTAATGTGTTTTTTGTTCAGCAATATTTGAAGCCCTTCCTTGTTCTCTACATACTGCATTCACAGTCGGTTCACATGAGCCGCTTTCTTGTGTGATCTTGCGAATATTTACCTTATTTGGGCAGGCACTCAATTACGTGGGAGGCGTGATGATGCGGGACGCAACTACGCCACACATGGCGACTGAGCTGCAGGCTATGGCCGTATATATGGACGAAAGTAGGTTCCAGTTATGACCGTTACGCACAGAATTTCGAAATGAAACCTGCCTAACTTTTGTAAGTAAGCTGTAAGGAGTAAGCCTGCCAAATTTCGGCCTTCCACCTACACGGGAAGTTGGAGAATTAGTGAGTGAGTCAGTCAGTCAGTTAGGGCTTTGCCTTTTATTAGTATAGATTACGCTGTGCATTCTATGGTATAATTAACTATATTTGTGCTTAAAAATCTTTAAAATATATATACATATACAGTACAGTCTGTAACGGATTAATTGTATTTACATACAATCCTATGGGGGAAATTTCTTCAGTTCACAACCGAATCAGGTTACGACCAGAGTTTTGGAACGAATTATGGTCGTGAACCGAGGTTCCACTGTATTTATGTAATTTTAGGGTTTATAGTGTTCTTTGGGGTTCAAAGCTTTTATCATTGTATTAAATGAACAGTATGAAGCTTAAAAGTTGGTGGAAATGTCGACTTTAATCTCGACATAAACAGCGAGAATAAAGTGGAAACGTCGACTTTAATCTTGACATAAACAGTGAGAATAAAGTTGAAACGTCAATTTTAATCTCGACATAAGCATCAAAATTAAAGTGGAAATGTCAAGAATAAAGTCAACATGTCGACTTTATTCTCGACAAATTGTTTTTTTCTTCCTTGTTCGCGTATTTTTTTTTCTTCACCATGGCCCTAATACGATTCCGTAGGGCTATACCATAAATGCAAGTTGCAGTTTTATTATTTATGTATATAGCTTAGTTTGAAGCAAGGTCCATATTAATGCAGTTTGCCTAAGTGATGGTTCAATTGGTAAAGATGTCATCACCAAGTTGCACTTTTATTTTATTTTAATTTGGTGAATACTGTGTAATGCACCTGGGCTTGAAGTCTCGAAGTAACAGTGCAACTATCAGTAATAATACTATTATTTATTTTATTGTTATTATTTATAAGTTTAAATATTATGCAGTTTAATGATGGTAAAGTTGTTTAAAAAGTCACTTTAACGTGTCAGTGGACAGAGATTGTTAACATTAACAGAAAGTGTAGTTGGTTTACAAAAAATATTTACTATTTATTCCTTTTCTAAGACATGTTCAGTGCAATACAACTTTTAACAAGCACCTCTGGATATTTTACTAAGTCTAAATGCCTCTTTGGATGGTTTAAAATATGTCGTCAAAATTATAGTTTAAGTTTTTGCAAAATTTGTTCAATAAAAAGGTTCAATATTTTGACTGCATCTGTCATGCAATGTGATTCCTTATCTTCATTAGTGCTACCCCCTTCAAAACGATCACTTTATGGGGCGATGCAAACCTGTATGTATTATGTGCAAATTAATTTTTTTTTTTTTGTACAATGTACAATTCTCATGACAGTGGAAAAGGTTATTCTTAGCCAGTCTACTGCAGTAATTGCAGTGGAATATGTGGTTAACACCCATTCATGCATGGGAAAAAAATACCTTTGAATACCGTGAAACTGGGATAATTTAGAAAAATACCGTGATATAGAATTTTGGTCATACCGCCCACCCCTATCTTCAATTCAAAAGTTCAGTCCCATTTGAATGCGTTTTGTGCAGTGCACTGATTTTCTTTAAGTATTTATTAAAAATATTTTAGCAAATGTGTGTGTTTTGCATGTTGTGACTATACAACCAGATGAATTGACTGTGGATTGTACAACACAAGTAACATGAGATTTTATTTGTAAAGGACATTTTTTATATTGTTTGATGTCCAACATTGGTCTCAATAGAAGACAGTCAGCCAACAGTCATCCATTCTATCAGAAACTTTATCTCCAATCATAAGATTAGACATTACATTTTTTCTTGTTTATCACAAACCACATGGGTTATATAACATATTAAACATATTTTTGAGTGGGGTATTCCTTCAAGGACTTGGTTGGTTTACATTTGGAATTAAATATTTCACCTTCCAAGCAGATGAAAGTTGTAATTACTTTTTTGTAATTAATTTTTTTATTAAAGGTGATTTGCATAGACCAGGAGACTCATTTTTAAAAAACTTTGTGTGGATTTGAGTGAAAATATTAACATACCTCAAAAACAGGAAAATGTGTTTAGCCAAAAAAACACTACAGATTTATAAAACCTGGTGTATGCACATTTCTATGCAATTTACCCTTAATAAATCACAACCACCTTGAAAATGTGCTTTTGTGTACATACCTGGAACACTGTTCTTAAACATCCATATATGGGGCATGCTAATCAACCTCACAAATATGCAATCACGATGCTGCAGACATTCATTGGATGGTAGAGCAGCCTGTCACATGACACATCGAGACACTACCACTTGCATTCAACATTATTTGGTGTCTCTCTACAACCGAGAGAGTAAGATCATGTATGGCATTGTAATACCTCTTCTCTGTGTTCTGGGGGACAGGGAAAGGCTCAAGACACCAGCGCCTGAGTGGGTAGATGCTATAAACTGGCACATGTAATGACATGAGTGTTATTACAGTGAAAGTGTAGTCCATATAAAAAAAGTGAGGGATCAGCCAGTTACCTTACCAATAAACTAGCCACCATGTACAGTACCATCATGTCTGTTGAAGCTACTTTGCCTCAAAATAAATGAATCATGATTTGACCCAGGCCACTGGGCCACGTTTGTCAGATGAGTCTTAGCATCACAGATGACTTGTGCGTTAATGGAATGTTACTGCACAATATAAACAAAACCAGCTTCATTCTTGCTAGGTGTCCTTGTTAAAAACACAAGTACATTGTTTCAGTTATGTTTGGAGAATTGGACACTGCTGCAAACTGTCTTTTCATGTTAGCAGAAGCATAATATGTTTTATGTATGTGCACCCACACCATACAAAAACTGGATATAGCACATGGCTGGTCGGTTAAAGGCTTCTGGGACAGGAGGCTTGACAGGGTGAGTCTTGGCAGAGATATTGCTGATCTGTCGTTCAGTTCACTGAGAAGTGGCAACAGGTAGTTAATACAAACTGATGAAAAAACAAAAAAGTTCTTCACTGAAAGTATTCTGCATTGGTCATCTTAAAAGGGAATCAAGATATAGTCTGTATCATATTCATAACTTTTATGGTGTAAAATTTTTGTTGCGGGAATGAACATTATAATAATAGCTGAGTGATATGAATTATTGTACGTGAGTCTTCATTTAGCTGGTTTGGCTGCATTTCCCTACTGGATCAAAGGTGTTGTCATTTCCATTTTCTCTGAGAAGATGCATATGCATGGGTCAGAGCTGCTATAAATATACATATATCCCCCCATCAAGTTTTCTTTTATACATTCTGGCGTTTATGTGGGAAGTTGCATACACACATTTCAAGCCTTTTTTTGTGTGTGTGCAAGCTTTATAAATGAGGCTTCAAGCAGTGGTATAAAAGGAAATGTATATATTAAACATTTCTCCATTATCTATATAATACATGCCTCAGCAAGTTTATTGAAATCATTTATGCTATCAGAACATTTTACACAGCTAGAGCCTCCAATCATATAAAACTTCTATAAAATGCTATGAAATGGAAAGTGCAGTTAACATGAAAATATGAGTACCAATTTTAGTTTAAATAGATTTTTTTTAATTTTTTTTAAAGGAGCTTCTAAAGCATGATGTTGTAGAATCTTTATGGTTCTTTTAAAGAAAGTGCCTAGTAAATAATTTATCAGAGGCATTTTTCTGTTTCATATAAATATTACTGTAGTGTCCGAGCAAAATTTACTTCATTTGTTTGCTATTCAGAAAAGTAACATCTAAGTGTATTAATAAAGGTGCATTCATCTTAAAAAAAAAAACAGTACAATTGTGTTAAAATGTTAAAGTGAAATGCAATATAGATCTCTTTATTTTCATGTTACTGCTTTTTCTTAAGAACAGGTGTTGAAAAATAAGCTGAGCTTCAGTAATGTTCCAAACAGAATCATAGCTCCATCTGGTGACAAAAAGCAGAAAAGCTGTGTCAGTAATTTGCACAACTGAAGTCGGTTTTATTCCTCAAGTGTTAACAACAGCACATCTCATTCCTTCGTTTGCTAAAGTGCACTTCTTAAAACTGAGATCATTGAACAAGCCTGTACTGCTGGAGAAAGAATAAAAAGATTTTTTTTTTTTTTACTTCTGCATAAAATTTTGTGATTTAAAAATGTTAAATTATTTTGTGTAGTTCATTCATTTTCAGATGTGTGAAATATTGCATTATTACCAGTAAAATCAACAATATATAAAAAGATTACTATGTAACTATTTTAAAACATGTTATTTACTTTTTTAGGTTTCTGTTTTATATATGCTTATAATTAAACTACTGTAATTCCATAGCCAATAGTCAGTTATGGTATGCGAATGTCCTGTAGGTTTTTGTACTGTTCATTCACGTTCTCACCTTGTCAGACTCAACAAGCATTATGTATATTTTCAGTTAAAGCCATTGTCCAGCGAATGATAGATATGAATTTAAGACAACTCAGTGGTGCAGTAGCAGTAAACATATTGCCATTTATTAGTTGCAGTGTTTAAATTGAATTTGTAATCTTATATTTATTGACATTCCATTTTTTATTCAACTATTACTAAACAATTTTGTGCAGTAAATTTTTAGTTTGTACCAAGAAATGGGATGAAATGCATGTTTCCTTATTTATCAATACAATATATATATTTATTTTTGTCTAAACTCAAATACAGTATCATTCAAAAGATAGGGATCACCCAGAAAGTTTCATATTTTGATAGAAACTAACATCTTTTATTATCGAGATACCATTAAAATGATTTAGAAATATAGCCAAGGCATTATAATGGTTATAGTGCTTGAAATGACTGAATTTATTTATTATTCACATATGGCTGCAAAGCTCCACTTACTTCAGTATCCTAATTGCTAAACTCCTTTAGCTGATCCATAATTTGTCTTATTTGCATGCTAATTCGTTATTATTATTATTCTGTTCACTTATTCTGACATTCCTGAAGTTGCAGTTCTGGGTTCAAAAATGACCAAAGTGAAACAGCTATCTTATTAGACTGGAAGCTGAAGATTTCATATAAAGGTGTCTATTATTGTCTTGAGAGAAGAGTGCAAACTTGATCTAACCAGAATAGAAAACAAGGGGAAGGCCCAGATGGGCAACTGCATAAGAATATAAAGACATCAGATTGTGTAGTTTGAGAAACAAACAAACTTGCAGGTCTTCAGTTGTCTTCTTCACTAAATACACACCAAGTATCAGTGTTATCTACAGCAGAGAAAAGACAATTCCAGGATGTTGACCACAATATGCTTTTCCAGTCATCTTCTGTCCAGTGTCTGTGTTATTTTGCTCATTTTAACATTTTCTTTTTAACTGACATTTTCACATAAAATCTTTTACTTTGAAAATTTCCCTCTAACGCCAGCTTCCCAGAATGGTCTTTCTCTGATGCAAATGATGCTGGTAGAATTCAACTGAGAGATCAGTAAGGCATTTGTTTCTTAAACTATAGATTATGATGTTCTAATGAGGTTTCTCTTATAAAAAATTAGCATGTAAAGGTGACTAATTAAGGATAAACTTATCATTAGGACATTGAAGGAATTGCTACTGAAAATGGGGCTTTGCAATCATATGTGAATAATAAATTAAAAATCAGTCTTTTCAAGTAGAAAAGAAATTTTAAACACTAGTAATGCCTTGGCTATATTTTTAAACTAGTTTAATGGTATCTTGATCGTAAAAAGTAGCATTTCTTGTCATAAACTTGAACATTTCTGGGTGATCCCAAACCTGCGAATGGTAGTGTATAGTGATGAGCGAGCACCAAAGTGTTTGGGTGTTCGGTCCGAACACATCGCGTTGTTTGTGTGCTCTACCGAGCACCCGAGTATAATGTAAGTCAATGGGAGACAGCCAGGCACCCCCTGCTCTGAAGAGGGGAGGGTGCCTGGTCCATTGGAAAAGGTCAGAAAGTGACAGAAACACCACCCAAATGGACTGGGAACAGCATGGGGACAATGTCTGGATGCATCTTGGACTCTCAAGTTGCCGAACTGTACGCCACTTTTACAGCCTGACAAAAACACGCCCAAAACCCCCCCAAAAAATCAATTTTACAGGAAAAATGACGCTCTAAAACATTATATGCCAGGACCTGCAGGTGAGCTGATGCTCTAAAATATTATATGACAGTGCCTGCATATATAGCACCCAATGACGCGTTCCGGCCAGCCAATCACTGTAATGCCAGCACCTGACATGGCTACTGGCATTACAGTGAGGGCAGTACTTACCTGCCCCTTGATTGGCTGTCTCCATCCAGCGAAACGTGAGGGTCAGAGACTCGAGCATGGCGCACGAGCATAGGTACATTTTTACACATTTTATTTTTCTTCAATATATTATTCACTTCCAGCATATATAATGCTGTGAGTGTGCTATTAATTTTATTTACCTTCATTATGTATAATGTAACCCAACAGAAATTCAAAATGTTACATGGCAAACTGAGATTCCAAATCTGTTCTCCCCATGTACATAGAGCCAGGCTATACCATAGCAGACATTGCCATTGCTGGGACTTGATTCTTGGCCAAAATACCATAAACAATGACACTTAAATTATCCCTGTGCTGTCTCAATGCATACATTGTAAGTTCATCGTGTTTTTAAACATACACTCTTGTCTATTCCAGGGACATGAAGCTGGACTCTTTCAGTGCAGCATTAATCACAGGGACTGTATCAATCTTGGTTATGACATTGGTTTATCACACTCTTTGGTGCACTTTCACATACATGCATGCATACTTAAACAAGACCAGTTTTGTGAGGTGAAGAAGTAAACCAGAATACCCAGAGAGAATGATGAAATAGGACCTAAGTAAATGTGTCTGCTAAACTAGCTGCTGCACCACCACCAAGTGGTCCTTTTGAAGCTTTTTCCTTGGCTGTTCTGTAACATTTATATGCTCTTTTGCTTTCAGTATATTAATTATACGGAAGCGTATTAGGGCTATGATGAAAAAAAAAAAAAATGTCGTGATTAAAGTCGACATGTTGACTTTATTCTCGACATTTCCACTTTAATCTCGACACGTATGACGAGAATAAACTCGACATGTTGACTTAATTCTCGTAGTTTGTCATTAAAGTAGAACATTGTAAACTAAACTTCATCTTAAAATGAATATGTAATTTAGTAGATCTTCCCAAACCCCGTCATAAATTATGTAGTGCATGAAATGCTTTGTGTTAAGCATTCCCCGTGCCATATTAATCACTACGTGTTTCTTAAACTGATTTCCTCTGCACTAAGAGGAGGTGCAAGCTGCGATCACCACACAGAATACATTAATTTCGTGATATTCCTGCACTGTGAACATTTACAATGCTAAGATAAATATGTGATATCATTTTCATGATGAAATGCATTAAAGCATGTACTAATCATATGGGGGCATGGTGACGTAGAGGTTGCACTGCTGCCTGGCAGCAAGGGGGACCTGGGTGTACCCTGCCTTGAGTTTGCATGTTTTCCTGGTGGGTTTACTCTGCGTGCTTCAGTTTCCATTCAAAGTCATGTAGGCAGTGGAGTTTTGTTATACTATATTGACCCTGGAGTATGTGTGTGCTCATATTCACCATGCAATGAGCTGGCATCACGTTCAGGATTTGTTCCTGCCTGGCACATGAGGCTTGCTGGGATGGCCGCAACCCTGAATGAATGGCATATTTAAAAATGTATAACCAAGATTTTTTAAAGTTCTGAACACTCCGTGGTCTAAGTTTGTAACTAGTTTTAATTTCACAAAGACATTTATTGTGTGGTGATTGGTTATGTAGAGAATGAAAAAGGAAGAAAAAAAATACGGACACAGTGAAGAAAAAAAAATAAATGTCAAGATTAAAGTCGACATGTCGACTTTATTCTCGCCATATATGTCGAGGTTAAAGTGGAAATGTCGAGAATAAAGTCAACATGTCGACTTTAATCTTGACATTTATTTTTTTTTTTTTCTTCACTGTGTCCGTATTTTTTTTCTTCATTGTGACCCTAATACGCTTCTGTATAATTAGGATATTTGTGTCCTTAAAAAAAATAATAATAAGGAACTAAGTTCATGTTATTATCTTTTTTTCTTTCCTAGAGCAAATTAGACTAAGTGTTTTGTTTTTAACTGAAGCTGTGTTTTTCAAGCTGCACTTTAGTGATTTATTAATTATGTGAGTCTGGTTTAATGTACCTGATTCTACATTTATTCAATTTAGTAAATTATTGAAATATCAGTTAATTTACCTTCTGGTTTAGTATTGATTTTAGTTGACTAAATCAGTATTTCAGTGTTGCTTGTTTGATTAGATTACTGTAATATGTTTGTGATCTGCGAAATGGGGATTAGAGACCAATTTGTTTAAAAGTGTCAAAAAATTAAATGGTTTGGGGTAGAGGAATGGTATACTTGATTTCTTACAGCATTCTAGATAGAAAAGATGCTGTTTAGCATAGACAGGGGAGGGATTTATGCATCTGTTTAAGATGAAAGACAGTTATTTTCCCTTTAATGAACCTGTGAAGGTCTTATCATTTTTATGTTAAATGTTTTATGTTTGTCTGTGAACGCACAAACCTGTGTAACCTATAAAGTATCTAATAGTCCAAATATATGGTATATGATTTTACATCTTTTTATAATTAATTTTTAGATCTATCATATGGATACTGATACCTATGAAACCCATGATCAACATTATGGAAGAGGCTTAACAAAAGAAAGTATAAAGGATGGTGAGACTAGACATTTTATACTTTCAACTCATTATTTTTATTACTTGTAGTGTTGCTATATTGATGTTTATCTTATTTATTTAGAACAAGTAAATTGTGTATTTATTTCTTCTCATATTAATGGCTAACATTTCCTTAACAGTTTCAAAAAGAGTGAAACAGACATATTTGTCATTACAGGTTTAGCAAAATTTTTCTATAATGGATGCTGCATCAGAAAAGACGCAGTGGAAGCTAGCATTCAGAAGGTCCAGATGATATTGCAGTGGTTTGAAAATCAGAGTCAATTGCATTTTTATGCAAGCTCTTTATTGTTTGTATATGAAGGCTCCCTTGAGCATGGGGTTTCAAAATTGAATGATAGAGGCTTGGAAGATGTAACCATTTCTTCTAAAGGTTGCCAACCAGACAGGGAAATGCTTGAGTATAACAACAATGTTTGTGTCTTTGGATCCACTGAGAATGGAAGAACAGAATCTTCAGTTGGGCAGAGTCTTTCACATATGTATGCTCTTCATAAAAAAGCATGCACACTTGGGCATCATGACATTCCTCTTGAAATAAAAACGGATCCGCAAGACAACAACATATGGAAACCAACTTGCATTTCAATGGAGCGGCCAAATGGAAATACTAAGTCCCAACTGGAAAAGGAACGTCACTGCACACCAACATTAACGCCAAGAAAAAATGAGGTAGAAGTGAGAATGATAGATTTTGCTCATGTATTTCCAAGTACCACCAAGGATGAAGGATACATTTATGGCCTCAAAAATTTGCTAACAGTGCTGCAACAAATCTTAAATAATTAAATTCCCATAACTGATAGTGGTGGTTTTTGCACTTTTCTATTGGGGCCAACTGTCAAGTAAATAAAGTAGCCACAACAGGGGAATTCTGCACTAGAAATGATGCATAACTTGTTTGTAATTCTTTGTGTACATTTGCTTGTTTTGTACTACTGGTAACTATATAGTTTAATTTTTCTATGATTATCTTACTCAGGAAACTAAATCAAAACTTTCACTTATACAGTTTTGGCTTCTAAAAGGAACAATTAAGAATGAAGCTTGGATTAATCATATCCTAGACAGGTATAGCTTTTCCCTGAAGGAGCCAGGATAACCTAATTTAAAACTTGTAGTGTGACCCTTGCCAACAGGAGATATTAGGCCACTTTTGATTATAGGTTGTTAGTCTCTTTGATCGGTGGCTTGCAAGGGGAGTCTTAAAAGGCCAATGTTGAGTTCAGTTTTCTTTGATTTCTCTAGTCCTGTGGACCTTTGTATCCAACAAGCTTATGCACTTCAAGTCCTTACAGTGCAGGATATGCGTTGATGTTCAGGAGAAATGTAACTTAATGTTCAATTAGAATGTAACTCCTCTTAAATTTACATCACATAAACAGAAAACTACTGACTAATTAAGCATAATTTCATAATGTTTAAATGTTCATTATGATAAGTGAGGCAATATAGTTAATATTTAGCTGAAAAATGAATCTGTGTCAGCTTTTTTTTTTTTTTGGCTGCCAAATTAAATTATAATGTTTTTATGCCAAAAGTTGGAAAAATCACAAGGGCTCTGTTTTATTTGGAAACAACAGAATTATTCCTTTCATTAAAAATAGGTATTTATTTGTTGGCAATCAGCATTTACTGTAAATATGTAAAATAATTGCTGCTGTCCTGCTAAGGAATATGCTGTGGAATGGAGCATATCCATGGATTTTTTTTCAGTACAATTTTCTGCTCCTTACTTGGCTGTACTATGTATTGGTGCAGTATCTGTCAAATACAAATATTTTTTCTGTTTCAAAATTATTACCTCTACAATTAGAAATTCTGCCAGAGCTGGTTTTCTGTCTGAATACTTCATACTATTTTGTAAACATTAGGTAAATTTTGACCTTAAATAATTATTTGGCTTTGTGAGTAGAAAACCAGGCCGCTTAGTTTTTCATATAAAGTAAATAGCTATATTTCTGTTTACCTGTAGCATCCACAGAATCAGTTTTTAATCCCATCATTTGGTTATTAAATTTAAAAAAAATTATAGAGCTGCTCACAGTTTGTATTATCACAGTAAGAAAGAATTTGATATTTTTATATATTGGTGGCTAAACCAAAAACAAAAAAACAAGTCCTGTCCATGTGTAATTGCAATTAGAGGTACACAAAGCACTACCACGTTTTTTGTAATATTTGTGGTGTATATTTGTTTTTTTTTTTGTTTGTTTTTTGACTGTCATGAAAAATCTGTTTTATCAACTTTATACAGGATCATCTCAAAGGCAGTGATAATGGAGAAGTTTGCAGTTTAGTTTTTTAAATGCTGGAGGCGGTGAATGTCAGCATGCTTAATAGCCATGTGCAAGCAGGGCTGCAGAGGGAAGGCAAACGATACTGCCATTAGCAGCAAACCCTCCAGCTCTCAAACATACTCTAGCCATTGATTTTTCTTCATTTTGAAATGCCTTTTTCCTTGCTATAGAATTGACAAGACCACCACCAGTGATGCATCTCTATTTATTTAGAAGTGGAAATGACTGAGTCTCTTAAGCTTTTAAAAAAACATCTCCGTGTTTCACAGAAAGTAAATAGGTTTTGAGCAGAGTGATGTGCTTAATGTATTGATCTTTCACCAAGTGAGGGATGAAAGTGCAGTAAGGATCATTGGTAGCTTATGGGCTATGCAGTTATTTATAAATTTAGGTGTGCGGTGAAATAATAAATATTTTAATATAAGGTTACTGGAGTGAAAACTTCTGAAAGGTGTTAACTAAAATAAAAAATGAAAAAGAAAAAGCAGACAAGCACCTACTCAGAATACTATAAATTTATCCAAGAAGAGAAATATTTACCTTTATGAAATTTTAATTTAGCATTTAGTAGGGTTTTGGTATCCTTGGGTCTTCTATTAATACTAATATTATGATTTCTACTTGTCCTTTTATAAATGTATTTTAATTTTACATTTACTCCATTTTAGTATGTATTGCAGTGGTGTTTTATGTAACCTATTATGGAGGTGAAAGCACGAGAATCATTTTATTATTAATGTTAAAAGGTTTACTGCAGCATTACATTTCACATACAGTAGTCCATTTTAAGTACTGAAAAGCAATGCAAATGGTAAGCCATTATTTCGAAATGGTAATGGTGGGCAGAGGGGGATCAAAATCTGACCACTTATGAGCTATGCAGAAAATACCTTTATGTCATTCTGGAATACATTAATACAATTTGCAGAGGAATCTTTATGCCGAAGCAAATGTGCAAATTTGTGAAATGTGGGAAGACGTTTTTGAGACCAAGCCATATTAAATGTATGGCCCTTACTTTGTTAATCTCACCACACTTTTTACCATCTCTTTTTATGAATTGCAAAACCTATCTTGATTTTTGGCAACATGCAAAGTTCAGCACTTTTTTTTTTTTTTAATGTCTTTTAAGTGGGAGGCACTGACTAAAATATAGGAGAGCTTCCAAACTCACACTTAAAACGTGGAAACTGGTGCATATCTGATCAATTTCAGACTTTGAATTGTCTGGCAAATTCTGTGTTTTCAGATGCAGCTAATAATATTAATATTATTATAGTCAAAAGTTATGTTAAATGACATGCACAACATGAGCAGCTTATCAATTGATGCATTGTGGCTTCAGAAACATTATTTGTATGCTAATTCATTTATGAAAAGTATCAAATTGCATCATGTATTGTTTACAGTTCATATATTTTGCCAGTTTGTTGTTTTCATACATGTGATGAATCAGTTCTGTTAATACGGAATTAAACATGTATTTGGGTTATTAGTTCTTCTAAAGCTTTTTACATGAATTATACTAAGATGTACTTAGCTGTTTCCTTAAATCTTTTGTGAATGATTGTGTTTTCCTGATGTGTCCCAAATCCTAGAGCTATGACCACACTAATGGATGGATCTCATTTTAAATTTAAGCAAACAGTGCACAGAAGCACTTTAATAATGCAGAGGATGTACTGGATGTGAAGTAAAACTATCAAAGAGAGTTTAATTTTGTTGTGATTGTTATTTTACATTTATTTTATTAAATACATGTTTTTCACAGTATAAAATAAATGCTTGTTGATAAAGCTATATTTTTTGATTGTATGAATATGAAATCTGGCATTTCGATATATGAGTCTTGGTTCTGGAAGTCTTGCCTATTACGGTTTCTTGAAAATGCTGTTTTGCAACCATTGTGCTTTTCCTGAATGTTTTCCTTTATTCCCTTTTCCCATTTTCTTGGTTACATTTGTTTAAAATATGAATTGTATTTCTATTTTGATTGAATATTTTTTATGTCTTATATAAAATAGCAGGGGAAGTGTATATGTGTAATCATTTCTTGAAAAACAAAGGAATCAGCTACATTAAACTGATGTTATTCCTAATTTTGTAAATTAAAAAAATATATAATATTTAGATAAAATATAATTGCTGTATATTTGGCTAATTTAAATTACTAATAAAAATCTGTCATAACTAAATGTTTACTGTTATAGTCATATTTTGTACTATTTTTAAATCTGCATAAATTAAAAAAAAATTGTCTGAATTAGCAAAATGTCAAAATTCACATGCACCATGTTTATTTATTTATTTTTTTTTTACAATTGGAAAAAAGTAAGAAAAACATTAAAATATGTAGTGGGGGAAATGATAAAAATATGAGCTCTCTGATTTTATTTTAACTGCTTATTGCAGGGAGAAGGGATGTTTGTCCAAAAAGGTTTACAGGAAAAAACGTTTTGTTTTTTTTTTTTTTTTAACCCTACCCCATCATTTTCTTTTTAATGCCAGACTTACAAAGGTGACTAATGTGAAGTACTGAGAGTTTTGATGGTGCTTTGAAATAAATACTGGTTACTTATTAGAATCTATCCTTCCATCTTGTAGCCCACATTTTAGAGGTTCAGAAGGAACTGCAGTCAATCATCGGGCCCAAAACTGAAATGGAGTCCAGTCATTTGCAGGGTACACTCATCCATTGCTCACACCATCCATCCATCCACCCATCCATTATCCACCGCTTATCCGAGGTTGGGTCGTGGGGGCAGCAGCCTAAGCAGGGAAGCCCAGACCTCCCTCTCCCCAGCCACTTCCTCTAGCTCCTCTGGGAGGACCCCGAGGAATTCCCAGGCTAGCCAGTACATATAATCCTTCCAGCGTGTCCTGGGTCTGCCCTGTGGCCTTCTCCCAGTGGGGCATGCCCAGAGCACCCCCCCAGGGAGGTGTCCAGGGGGCATCTTGACCAGATGCCTGAACCACCTCAACTGACTCCCCTCAATGCAGAGGAGCAGCGACACTACTCCAAGTCTCTCCCGGATAACTGAACTCCTCACCCTATCTCTAAAGGAAAGTTCAGCCACCCTGCGGAGAAAACTAATTTCGGCCGCATGTATGCACAATCTTGCTCTTTCGGTCACTACCCAAAGCTCTTGGCCATAGGTGAGGGTAGGAACGTAGATCGACTGGTAAATCGACAGCCTCACCTTTTGGCTCAGCTCTCTCTTCACCACGACGGACCATTGCAGAGCCTGCATTACTGGGGATGCCGCACTGATCCGTCTGTCAACCTCCCACTCCATTCTTCCCTCACTCGTGAACAAGACCCTGAGATACTTGAACTCCTCCACTTGAGGCAGTACTGTGTTCCCAACCCGGAGAGAGCATTCCACCCTTTTCCAGCTGAGAACCATGGCCTTGGATTTAGAGGTGCTGACTCTCATCCCCACCGCTTCACACTCGGTTGCAAAGTGCTCCAGTAAGAGCTCTTTCTGATGAAGTCAACAGAACCACGTCATCCACAAATAGCAGAGATGAGATTCTGAGGTCACCGAACCAGACCTCCTCCGGTCCTTGGCTGTGCCTAGAAATTCTGTCCATAAAACTTATGAACAGAATCGGTGACAAAGGGCAGTCCTGGCGGAGTCCAACCTCAACAGGAAATGAATCCGACTTATTACTGGCAATGTGGACCAAGCTCCTGCTCCTCCTGTACATGGACTGAATAGCTCATAACAACGAGCCTTGTACCCCGTACTCTTGGAGCACACCCCACAGGATGCTTTCAGGTACAGGATCAAACACCTTCTCCAAATCCACAAAACACGTGGACTGGTTGGGCAAACTCCCAAGCCCCCTCCAGGATCCTGGCCAGGGTGTAGAGCTGGTCCAGTGTTCCACGGCCGGGGCGGAATCCGCATTGTTCCTCTTGGATCCAAGATTCGATCATCGACTGAACTCTCTTCTCCAGCACCCCTGAATAGACCTTACAGGTTAGGCTGAGGAGTGTGATCTCCCTATAGTTGGAGCACATCCTCCGGTCACCCTTCCCGAGGCTGACCGAAAGTCGTTTTCCATGGCTTCACCAAACTCCTCCCATGCCCGAGTTTTTGCCTCTGCAACAGCCGATGCTGCCTCACGCTTGGCCCGCCGGTACCCCTCAGCTGCCTCTGGAGTCCTACTGGTCAACCAGACCTGATAGGACTCTTTCTTCAACTTGACGGCCTCTCGAACCTTAGGTGTCCACCACCGGGTTCGTGAATTGCTGCTAATTTCCAGTAGCAAATTAAGCGAAAATGACAGTTTTTTGGAGTGTTGGGATATTTTGTTTCCCTTTGAAAGTGGTGGCTCTGAGGGTGGGGATCTGCGCCAGCAATCAGAAAGCTGCTGGTTCGAATTCCGTAAACTCCAGAAGTGACTCTACTCTTTTGGGCCCTTGAGCCAGGCCCTTAACCTGCAATTCCTATATTCTGGTTATGACGTTAATCTACATCCAGACCTGTAAGCAGGTCCTCCAACTTGCTGGGAAAACTTGTGGGTTGGTGGCAGGATTGGCATTTGAGGCTCCTTAAAAATCCTTACACTGTCCCAGTGTGATGCTGAGGTGTCACCCACTGCACTCTGGTCTCAATCCAGGTCATTCATTATGTGGTGGGTGTAGCAACGTGCTGTCATTGCATGCTCCCAACCTCTTTGAAAGGCTCACTCATGACTAAACCTATTGATAGAATTAAAGTATGCATATCTACAACACTTTGGTCCTCAACAAGGCTTAGAGTTTGTATAGAAAAGAAATCACCCCCTTCAAAATATTCATATTTTGTTACTTTGCAGCTAGAAATGAAAAAGGTGTAATGTCATCAATTATCATTCTTTTTACAACCCCAATTCCAAAAAAGTTGGGACACTGTGTAAAATGTAACTACAAACAGAATCCAATGGTTTGCAAATCTCATAAATCCATATTTTATTCACAATAGAACACAGAAAACATATCAAATGTTTAAACTGAGAAAATGTACCATTTTAAGAAAAGGATAAGGTCATTTTGAATTTGGTGGCAGCAACACATCTCAAAAAAGTTGGGACAGAGCCATGTTTACCAAGCATCCCTTTTTCTTTTAAAAACAGTCTAAATGGCTGGGAACTGAGGAGACCAGTGGCTGTACTTTGGGGAGAGGACTGTTGTACCATTCTTGTCTAATATAGGATTCTAGCTGCTCAGCAATCCTGGGTTGTCTTTGTCATATTTTTCATTTCATGATGTGCCAAATGTTTTCAATTGGTGAAAGGTCTGGACTACAGGCAGGCCATTTCAGCCGAAATATGCAAGGTCTTCCCTAAAAAAGATGTCATCTGGAAATAGGAGCATATGTTGCTCTAAAACCTGTTTACACCTTTCAACATTGATAGCGCCTTTCCAGATGTGCAGCTGCCAATTCTATAGACACTAATGTGTCCCCGTTTCATCAGAGATGCAGGCTTTAGAACTGATCACTGATAACAAGTTGGATGATCCCTTTCCTCTTTAGTCTGGATGATGTGGTATCCATATTTTCCAAAAAAAATTTAAATTTTCAATTTGTCTGACCACAGTATAGTTTCCCACTTTGCCTCAGTCCATTTCAAATTAGCTTTGGCTCACAGAAGACTGCAGCGTACCTGGATCATGTTAACATATGACTTCTTCTTTGCATGACAGTGCTTTATCCTGCATTTGTGGATGGCAGGGCAAGCTGTGTTCACAGACAAAGATTTGTGGAAGTGTTTCTGTGCCCATGCAATGATTTCCATGACAGTATCATGCCTGTTTTTAATGCTGTGCTGTCCAAGGGCCCGAACATCATGGGCATCCAATATTGATTTTCGGCCTTGTCTGTTGTGCACAGAGATTTCATCTTTTGACGATATTATGTACTATAGATGATGACATATTCAAAGTCTTCTCAATTTTACTCTGAAGAACATTATTTCACAATTTGTAGATGTGGTTTTTTGTAGATTGGTGAACCTCTGCCTCACTTCTGAGAGACTTTACCTTTCTAAGATACCCTTTTTATACCGATTGTGTTACTTACCTACACTGAATTAGCTGCAAAATGTTTCTCCAGGTGGTGCTTTTTAGTGCCATTTTAGTTACATTTTTCAGCCTTCTGTTGCCCCCACCTCAACTTTTTTGAGACCTGTTGCTGCCATCAACTTCAAAGTGAGCTAATATTTTTCATGAAATAGTAAAATGTCTCACTTTCAACATTTGATATGTTTTCTGTGTTCTACTGTGAATAAAATATGGGTTTATGAGATTTGCAAATCATTGCATTCTATTTTTATTTAAAATTTTACACAGTGTCCAATCTTTTTTTGGAATTGGGGCTGTAGTATGTAGGCTGCAGCATAAAACATCTGTTTCTAGAGTATTCCACTTTTCTAGTTTTCCTCATATTGCCTCTGTCCATCTGTTTTCTTTATAAAACATGGTAATAAATGACAGTCATTTATCCTGGTATACTGTAGACCAGAGGTTAATTTAGGGTGATCCTTCCATTTTCTTCTAACATGACTTACTCATTTTAATGTCTTTGGGAGCCACAGTCTGCCATGGGACAAGAACTAACTCAGTCTGTCCCTGGGCACACTGCACCAATTTACTGTCACCAAATATGCTCGTGATGTGGGAAGAAACTGGAATTCTGTGAGAAAGTCCATAAATCCATAAGAAAAATGTGCAAAGTTCACACAGGGGCCTTGTAAAATGATATATGAACAGATTTAATCTGTAATTTAATGGATCAGGCTTGGGACAGTTTGTAGCAAATAAAATTAATGGACATAAATGTAAAGTATTACATGTAAGAAGTAGCAATGTTAGACTTGATTACACAATGGGAGGTCTGAAACTTGATTGTACGCCTGATGAGCAGGATTTAATTGTCATGGACTCATTAATATCTACATCCATACGGTGTTAAGAAGGCTAGCAGAATGTTAGGTTATAAATTTCAATGTGTAGGGAGATGAGGCCTCGCCTGGAATACTGTTTACAGTATTACAAAAAAAGACATAGCAGCACTAGAGAAAGTCCAGAGGAGATCAACTGGGCTTAGTTTGGAAGTGAGAGGTGTGAGCTATGATCAACAATTGAAGGAATTATGAAGGGAATTAGTACAGTAGATCCAGGTGGATATTTTAAAATAAGTTTAACAAGAGAACACAAACATTAGAAGGTTTGAATCCAAGCCTTTCAGGAAAGACGTCTGAAACAGAAGTACAGACACACTGTAGGCATTTTCAAAACTCAACTTTTGATGGATGGGCTTAGGTAGGAAGGATTGGTAAGTCTTGTTGGCTTTTTCTTGCCAAACTTTTTCTAGTGTTCTAATTCCATGCCAGCTGGCCAACTGTGTATGACCATCTTATTAAGGGGAAAAGAAAAAACAACCAATTGGATTACCGTGATTACTGAGCATAAGGCAACATTCTTAAACCTGCTTCATTCAGTTTCAGGGTTAAAGGCGCTGGCAGGAAACGGCCGTAACAATTCGTATTCCCAAATTCAGAGTCAACAGGCATGTCAATGGAGGAAGGATCGTCCCATTTCTAATTTCTTTTTCTTTCTTTCTCTCTTTCTCGCTTGGCCCTTCTGTTACATGGCAGATTTGTTCCACTTCCGCCTGCTTCAGACTTTTACTCTGAGCATGTCTTGTAACAACGCTACTTTACAAAGACAGGAAGGGGAGGCATTCTGACATATCGCTGCTTAAAGGTCGATTTAACAGATGCCATTTCAGGGATGGATTAATTCCCATAAAACCTCCCCTTCCAGGTATGCCACTGACTGCAACAAGCTCTTTAGACCGGGCAACAAAAAAGCTTTTCCAAAATATTCAAGATAAATGACTCTAACCTTATACTTCTTGTTGTTTTCTATCTTTGCAGATATTTCAAAATCACGTTGGCATTAAATATTTTAAAATAACTGCTGATCAATCCATCTGGCCCATTCTGTTTTTGATTCTAGAAAGCAACTTTTTGCCTTTAAAAGATTCTGGGTCAATCCATGGCTCTTAATGACTTCTGCTTTAAGAAATGACAGTGGCGTGTTATCCTACCACCTTGTTAAGCGCTCCTTGTCAGCCTAAGCAATATTGAACTTGGCAATCTCAGGTGGCTCCAGCTTCAGCTCGAGTGACTGGATAAATACTGAGCAATTTACAACTACTCCTTTGCTGTAAATTATTTTTACTGCAAGCAATTTTACCCAGTAGCTGCTTATGCTGCTTTTAAATCTCTTATAATTAAGCACTACAATGTGGTGCTATGCTTCAGTGTACGCTTTTAATGAAGGTTTTTTTTTTACGATTCAGATTTTGCACAGCACTTTCACTGTCAGATTTAAAAAGACAAATGAGGCTTGTATGTCGAACAACCAACACCTTTTACAATATAATTGTCTCATTTAAGAGGTGGAAACCATGAAGGTGCTTTAAGGAGACTTCACACTTGGCAAAAATGTATTTGATTAAGTTTCTTTTCAAACCAGATCTTCTAGTTTAATTAAAAGTTCAAAATCAATTTAACTATGAGTTTTAACTTTGAGTTTGAGTGACTTCAGACTTAGGCTAACCTCTGCTCTGACCTTTTTAGAACAAAATGGGTGTCCCTGTAATTACACAGCTCCAAAGCTGTGGGTCCGATTTGCCAGACTTGCTGAAGTCTGCTTTGGCGTTGGCACATTCTCTGTAAACTCCAGTGATGTCTCAGTGAACAAGATTTGTAAGATGTGAGCCTGTAAGTACTCACAGTCCAAGAGGCTGAGGGGTTACAGACCAAATGATTTGTTTATACCTATGAAATGAATCCTGTTCTTGGGTGATTGAATGAGCAGACTTACTTGAGGTGAAACGTAAGCGTCCAGAATCAACTAGGGCTGTCATTCTTAACCTTTTTTGAGTCATGGACCCCCTTCCCCAGAAATATTCACATAAACACAACTTTGCATACAATGAATATAATGTACTTTATTTTTCGAGATTTGATTTGTATAGTATATGAGAAGATAATCAAGCTGTCGTAAACTGTGGAAAATGAGAATTAGCACTTGCTCTTATGGAGTGACACAAGATGACGGTCGTGCAGAGAATGATTACACACATCTAAATGGTAAACATGGGCCTACAGCAAGTCAAGAGATGCCTAGCGGTTGTCGCTCTAAGCAGTGGCAGGGTGTGTTTTCTTTCATTTCTTTCAATGGGAAACTGTTGATTTGGACAAGGGGGAAGGCTGTATGGTGACCGCTATTTTTTTTTGCATGATTTTACTCACCGTTATTTTTCTTGTGCATTATTTTGTATCTCATGCATTAGGCTTAGGTGAGATAAATACTTGGAAGAAAAATAATCCGTGAGAAAAGTAACGGTGAGTGATGTAATGCATGAGAATAATCACACAAGAGAGTTGATGTGAGAAAAATCAACAGTACCAGGCTGTATAGTGAATATATATATATGTTCATTTTTTTCTGACCCTCATGGATCCCCTGAAACCCATCCATGGACCCCCTAGGGGTGCACGGACCTCAGGTAAAGAACCCCTGAACCTTCTTGTTGGACAGAATGTTTTCTGCCATTTTCATCCATAAATCATTTTTCAGGTTCAGACTTAAAGGCATACTCCACTCAAAAATGATCCCTTTTCATATGTTACTTACCCTGTGTAGAGAGACTATTTTTTAATCTCATGTCTTCATGCAGCACAGAGATAACAAAACTTCTGATAGACATCAATAGTGACCAGCTCTGGAAAACAGTAAACCACATCAAAAATGGCAAAAAAAAAAAAAAAAATCTCACATTACACGTTGCATAATCCAGTCGTAACATCTCTAACACATATTTTCACTAAAACATCCACCTTAAAAAAGGAACTAGTGTCTGTGTATCTGTTTGTGTGTCCATCTGGTTGCTATGTCTCTGCTGTCCAACAGATGGAGCATGAAAGACAGTAGCACTGCTGCTACGAATCCAAATGGTGCGTAACAGAAACGTAGCAACCAGATGGACGCACTGCATTGCAAACGTTAATGCCGAGGTCTGCGTTGATTACTTAGGGCTCATTTATACTTCACGCTCAGAACGCGTACACGCCCGCATCATGGCTGCCACATGTTCCCAGCGTTCATTTCACGCGACCACTGAGCAGGTCCTCAGAAATGAACGCGACATGTGCGCGAGTTGCAGTACCAGCAAAAAGTCGGGGGGCGCAGTGTGCTAAAAGTCGGAACGTGACATCAGAGTCTCTGTTTACTATCTACATGTGACAGCAAGCCTCTATGGAGATCCTTCGGGGATCGATGCGCACTTTGCTGTTTGATGAATGGCTCAAATACAGCGCTATACATTATGTTGCCGATGTGAAGTTGCAAAAAAAAAAAAAAAAATAGATGGCACAAAAGATGGTATGTGAGACTTTTAAAATGTATCGTGTCATTTATATATGTCTTTTTTATTTTTTAATTTTTGCAACTTAACAACAGCAACATAATGTATAGCGTTATATTTGAGCCACTGAGAAAAAATAAAGGACACGGTGAAAACGTGTATTTTGTGATTAAAGTGGAAATTTCGGCTTTAATCTCGAAATGTCCACTTTAACCTCGTAGTTTACTTTATCATTAAAGCAGACTGTCGTAAACATCATCCCAGTTTTTAATCGCTACGAGCTTCTTGGACCTGACAGCAGGTAAAGTAAAACAATAAAAAATAGATGGCACAAAAGATGGTATGTGAGACTTTTAAAATGTATCGTGTCATTACGATCGGGAATATGCGACACTTGAATATAAAAGCACCACGAATGCATCTTTATGTCGGCATTTTGCTTCAGTAGTGGAAAGCAGCAATAGATCGCCACACAGAACAAATTAAAAGTATGATATTCCAACTCTCTGCACATTTAGAATCTTTAGATTTATACTTGATATCACTTTCATGATGAAATGCATTAAAAGATATGCAGATTTGGGGATTTGGTGCCGCTAAAATGACGCTAGTGTATGTGTGTGCTTGTATTCACTTTGCGATGAGCTGAGGCCTCGTTAAGGGACTGTTTCTCACTTGTGCTCAATGCTTCCTGGAATGGACACATACATCCCTGGATTTATGGATTTAATCAATAAACATCCTTTTCAGAGATATTGCGGTAAGGTGTTATCGGAATTTAATAGGTGTTTTAGGCAATTCACAACACAGAGAAGCCGAACATGTTCTCACCACGATAATATCTCGCACTGCCACCTGGTGGATTCCTCCAGATTTACGTAAAGTACGCGCACAAGTATAAATACTACAACGCTTGTGTAGCAGGATCGTCCGCTGCAGCATGCGTCGCGTGAAGTATAACTCCGGCCTTAGATTTCAACCCATTTTTGACAGAGAGCACAGCTAGTTATTAAATAAACCACTTCCGGAAAAAACTCTTGTGAGGTAAAATTGAACACGCTTAGACGCCAATAAACATTTGAATTGTAGAACCTCACCCTATTACATTTATATCCATATTAACAACTTTGGATTACTATAGTAGTTTGTGAAACTACAAGGGTGAATTGATCTTCTACTTGTTGAAGCATTTCAGATATGTACAAACATGAGGCATATTCTCTTCCTGATGATTAATTTACTTATCTGCTATTGTGCAGTGCTGGTCACCATAAAAGAATATTCTATTAGAAACTTTGCGATTTTTTATCTGCATGAAAACATGAGAATAAAAACGTTTCTTAGCCAGTGTCCAGCAGGGGCGCTAGCTCCCTAGGAATGAGTTCTTTCGTAATTGCGGCATGTTACTTATCCAGAATCTATATAGATCTATACTAATAAAAGGCAAAGCCCTCACTCACTCACTCACTCACTCATCACTAATTCTCCAACTTCCCGTGTAGGTAGAAGGCTGAAATTTGGCAGGCTCATTCCTTACAGCTTACTTACAAAAGTTGGGCAGGTTTCATTTCGAAATTCTACGCCTAATGGTCATAACTGGAAGGTATTTTTCTCCATTAACTGTAATGGAGTTGAGCTGGAATGACGTGGGGGGGCGGAGTTTCGTGTGACATCATCACGCCTCCCACGTAATCACGTGAACTGATTGTCAACGCAGTGCGTAGAAAACCAGGAAGACCTCCAAAAAGCGCTTAAGAAAACATGCATTATATAATTGAGAAGGCAGCGAAAAACAATAAGAAGCGAGCGAGTGACATATACTACCATATTCATGAGTGTTGCTGCCTCGGAAAGAAAGAAAGGTGTAAACCTAAACTTTAAATTAAGTTCATAGACAGGCTACCGCTGGCGTTTCACATGCCCACAGGTAATGCGGGATACAAGTTTAATGAGAGGACGCAGGATATAAACGAGAGTTTTGATCACTTTGTAACTAAGTTAAAATTGTAGGTGAAGGGGTGTGCTTATGCAAATTCGAGACTGTGTTTGTGGGGATTGACAGTTAAGGCGGGTGGGGGAGTCACGTCATCATCTCCCCTCCCATTCATCTAATTTCGGTCTGAGCTGAGCTCCGCGGCTAATGCCGTCTTTCAAGCAACCGTCAGACTGCCACCAAATACTCACAGAAAAATCCACAAGTTAATACACACGCTATCTCTCGAGTTTCTCCACACTGAATCCTCCAGGCACTACTTACAAAAGGTCACATTGACAATCGTGTTACGTTATTTTTAAAATCTTTCCTTTTCTTAGCACAAGCACAGCTGAGAAGCTTGATGCATGTGCTCCATAACGTTAAAAATAATGCATTTAATCACACTTTGCATTACAAGCAAAGGGAGCTTTTGTCAATGCATGATTTCCTGGTACACGGATTACATTGATCAGCATCCCGATTCATTTTACCCTCGCACCACCTTAGTTTGAGAAGAAGTCTGAAAAATATGAGGTTAACACAGAAAAACATCACCAATTCAAGCTTTATGAATAATCGATTCGCCATCAATAATTGTTTTGGTAAAGCCATCCTCCTTCCATTTTATAATTTTTCCGCCAATAGCCATGATTAAATGAACGGTAAATAAAGTAAGAGCAAAGCGAGGGTGACTTATTTAGGCAGGCATATATATGACAGCAACACTCATGACAATGTCAATCATGTTACGTTATTATTAAAATGTTTCCTTTTCTTTTCATTACTTCTTTAACACACTACTTCTCGCTGCAGTAGCGGGATTTTGCTATATATATATATATATGAATGACCTCCAAAGAGCTGAGACTTTTGATATCATGAGCGTGTGTGCAAAAGGGTCTCCTGCCCAGCAAAAGTCGAGCAGCCAGTGCGCGTGCATAGCTGTGCCGGCCTTTGAGACGCTGACTGCGCTTCTGCCTTAAGTCAAAGTGAGCACTTTTAATTTTTTTCATCCTCCCCCTGCGCTATAGCCCAGACAAGTGCAAACACGGGACCCCTTTTCTACACCACGGAAAAATAATATTAAGGCGATTCACACTTTCTTTTGCACGTATACGATTATGAGGTCATCACCTCGGATTATGAAGACACGCACACGAGTGGAGGACTGACAGTGCCATCACAGCTGATTAATGGCAGGGACGTCTCACCAGTCTACACAAGACCCACGCGACTGTCCCCAAAAGGCGATCATAACGTCAGCGAACACATCTCTCTATACTATATAAAAGAAAAGGCAACTTTCCTTTCTTTACACCTTTTATCCCAAACCAAAGCCTTTCTCTCTTAACAGTGCAGAGGACACAAAACTAATTTTCTTTAAATGCCGGTAAGGCACATTACCAGAGGCACAAATTTGAGCGTTCACATAGAAAATGTAATTTCTATACCACAGCCGTCGTGTAGCGCCTTTCAAAAGGGATCTACTACCGAGAGATGATCCATATATATTTTAGCTGCTGTTAGTTACTTACCTGTTGTGTTACACAGTCTTTAAAATGTAGTTTACCCAACCACTCCAGTAGTGCTCAATGTACCTGTACTTCTTAAAACGTTAATGTTTTACTGTTTAATAACTTATAGACTATATTTTATTATTTTTCCCTTGCACTCAGTGACCAAAGCTATACACACACATATAGACACATACAAACATACACACAAGTATATATATGTGTATATATATGTATGTATGTGTATATATATATATATATATACACACACACACCCCTATCTACATTATATATATATATATATATATATATATATATACACACACACACACATACATACATACACACATATATATAATTTGTGTGTGTGTATGTATGTATGTGTGTGTATATATGATGTAGATAGGTATGTATATATATATATGTGTATATGTAGATATGTATATATAGATATGTAGATATGAAGATATGTGCATATATATGTGTGTATATATGTATGTGTGTGTGTGTGTGTGTGTGTATATATGACAGCAGCAATCCAAGCTTTGAGAAAACAGTAAAAAGGAGGCGTGTCAGACATCGTGGTACATTTTCTGATGCAGCTAGACGAAAAAAACTTTGTGACGCTGCCGCCAAATACACAAAACAATTACTTTGACAATCATGTTACATTATTTTTAAAATGTTTCCTTTTCTTTTTCATAACTTCTTAAACACATGACATCGCATGGCTGGTATTTTGCTATATATATATATATATATATATCACAGCGACACTCATAACAGTGACAAAACAATTACATTGACAATCATGTTACGTTATTTTCAAAATGTTTCCTTTTCTTTCTCTTTCCTTCTTTAACACACTACTTCTCCGCTGCCAAGCAGTATATATATATATATATATATATATATATATATATATATATATATATAGATAGATAGAGATATATATATATAGATAGATATGAGAACAACATATATATATATATATATATATATAGATACTGTAGATAGATATATATATATATAGATAGATAGATATGAGAACAACACTCATATCAATGACAAAACAATTACATTAACAATCATGTTACGTTATTTTTAAAATTTTTCCTTTTCTTTTTCGTACCTTCTTTAACACACTACTTCTCCGCTGCAAGGCGCGGGTATTCTGCTAGTATAACATAAAAGGCGACACCCTTCCTTAGTGATATGGCGGTAAGAAATCACACAGGAGAAATAACTTAGCTTTGTTTAAGGTCGGCTTACACTGCATATCAGATGAATGAAGAAAGTGACAAAACCTGGTCTGGGTGTGGGGGCCTGAGGCGTAGAGTCTGTCAGTGTCGTTGGTGCAGTGGAAGGCATTTTCAGGAACAGTTGACGCTATCTCCCATCTGTTCATTGCCAGGTATGCTGGAAATGTTCTAAAGTGTTTATACTGTTTTCTCCACGTGCAGGCCCCTCCATAAGCGAACATGCAATTCCAAGTAAGGCAACGATGCTTAAACATGGATACAATTCCATGCTGACTGAAAAAATAGAAATACACACAGTCTGACTGCACGTTGACCATTTGTTCCAATCTATCTTATTATTATTATGTCATACTTCTTGCCTAGAAGTTCTATGCAGTGAACTGCTGTGCATAATCTGGCTATGTGTGTAAACTGAAAAAAAGCAAACTTATCAGATATATTTGCACAGAGCACAGTGACATATTAAACTTACACTGACACAGCCATCACTACTACATGTGGTGAATCAACATAAAAACTGATTTTTTATTTGTTAATATTTTTTATGTGTGGGGTATTCCTTTCACTGCACTTTGTGTTGCCTGGGTTGCCTAAACCTGGCGTTACCTTCTTGAACCCGGGACACTGACAGACATAAATCAAGGACGGCCTGGGTAATGAGGACACATCATCAAAGTGTTTTTATTCTTATAAACAAAACAAACAGTGTCCAAATCAATAAAAGTGTGGTACAGTATTGTTCAATAAATAATCAAGCCATAAAAACAGAGTGGATATGAGGGTTAAAATCCAAATGAATAAATAAACCCAAACCTCAGTTAACAGCAGGTCTTAAACACTTAAACAGGATGTGTCTCTGTTAGCAACTTGTGCCCCAGTGTGGCTTTTTCATGTCAATATTATGTCCCTGTAGTTCACTTTATGATGTCTAATCAGCTACAGGAGATACCCTCCCGTATATGTGGTCAACCCTTTAAATGGCTTGTAAACCCACCACCATCCCTCAGCATCTTTGGGCAGCTCACCCAAGAGTCCGGCTCTATTCTCCCATCATCACACATGGGTACTGTTGATGCAGATGGTCTCCCTTGCTCAACTTTGATGTTCAGTAAGAAGTGACTGTACCCCCAGAGTCTCTTCCCGACTGTTGTGCCTCCTCTCTGTTGCACCAGCCCTGCCACAGTCTTTGCTTTCCTCCCATCATTGTCCTCCATGGATCTCTCTAGCTCTTATTTGCTTTCTTCCCCTACTCACTTATCCTAGGCTTCTATTATCCCATGTAGGCATGGATGGCTCAATTATAGCACTAATGAGGAAACCAGATGAACTCATTGCATTTGCATGTGAATGCATAATCTACCAATTTCTCCATCAATACCTTGGGGCTACTTGGCTGCACTACCGCATGCACCAATGCCCCCTCAAAGAGCCTGAGCACACTGTTTGTAAGTTAAAACAACATCACCATTGACCCCTAAATATGCTTTATTATAATCCATTCAAAACTAGTGCAGTTTCTCCATACCCAGTGACATCAATACATTTTGCTGAAATTCCCAAAAATTTCATTCTTTTCATTGAACTCAAGGCAAACCAAATTCAGTTGGATCTTCTCTATTTCACACACGTCTCCTTTTTCTGGGGAGTGCTTATGCACATTCAGTTTGTACCTTTCACTTTAATTTTCAGATTCAGCCATTTTCTGACTGTGGAATTTTCCATTAAAATAATTTGAGCATTTGCTATTTAAGTGAGTGAGATGTGCAAGTACTTCCTACGACAGAATGTGCTCCTGCTTCATTGCAGCTCCTCTACAATACAAAAAGTGGGTTTACATAAACAGTGTCGCATAGGCACATTGGAGAATCACTTTCTGGGCTCATCAGAAGTGTGTAATACCACTCTGAGATGAGAGCAGGCACTGTCGCTAACACTGTCAGCTCAGAGAAGACGCCCAATGAGGGCAACTGACCCTGCCCTTTATGCGCAAAGTCCTATAAAGCTGGGCATCCCCAGATGATGGAGTCTCACTTTGGTTTCGAGCCAACAGAAGATGGGGCTCCTCCAAGCTATTCAACCAAGCAGCATTTGTAAATCTGAGAAGGCTAATATCTGTATGTCTGTTGTTCGATGCCAACGTGTGTTCATTTTGGTTTTTATTGTTTTAAATTAAATGGGACGAACTGGCTGGTGTCCCAACATTTATTTTGGACCCGAGCCTTACTTGCACTCTACCACAACAGTATTAAGCAAATGAAAATAAAGCAAATAGAAGTGTGGACCAATACAACCTGTGTATTTTGTCATACTTGTGCAAATAATGGAAACTGGTCACCTTTTAATTGGACATAAGAGGTCAAAAACATACTGATCCCTTCCAAATAGGTATGGCATATGGCGATACTCAATTTCTGGTCTGGTCACTGTCTTTGGGGGGAGTTTCTTTGAGTATTCTTGCTTTACCCTCCACTTCCAAGTCCTCAACCCAACTTGATTTCTACCTTGTACCCAGTTCTGCTGGGGATTGCCCTGTGACCACGAATGGATTAAGTGAGACAAATTCAAATTTAAATACTGTATATAAGTTGTGTTTTTGGCAATGATGCGATTAACATTACAATGAAACAAGCAAATGAGGACTGCAAATTATAATGATGCATAAAATGTCTAATGTAAGTATATCCACTGTAAGAACGCTAGGAGCCGCTGTCACCCCATTAAACCCAACAGACAGAAGCTCTGGACACACGTTAAAAGCATCAAGAAGTATTTTAATTTTTTTTTTCTTCTCTAAAGGTGCCTTCAAAGCACCACAACCACAATACTCACAATAAATAATTACAATAATCATCTCCTCCACACCTCCCAGCAAGTGTTATCCACCTCCTCCTAACTCCGGCTTGCTTGCTGGGTCTCCAATAGTCCTTTATATAGTTATTGACCCGGAAGTGCTTCCTTTCTTCCATCATCGTGACTTGCCAGCACTTCCGGGTCAGATGGAGAACTTGAGTTTTCTTGTCTGCCCAGAACTTCTGGGCTTCTGCCCATGTGATCCACTAGTACTTCCAGGCAAGGTGAGCACTTAGACTCCCACCATCTTCCCATAGCGTCCCCTGGGGGCACCCAGCAGGGCTGTGTTGCTGAACTCCATGTCCCATATTCCCCTGCGAGAACCTGGGACGCCGCTACAGTCCAGGGGAGCTGCCATCTAGCGTCTTGGGAGAGGCAGTGTCCTAGAAAAGCTGCCTTCCCCCATCCTTTCATCTTAGGGGCATTCCGGTCGGGTTGAGCTGCCGGCTGTCTCTGACACCAATTATTCTTATAGTCTAAGGAAATGAAAATCATAATATAACATTCTCAAACACATAAAACAATTCAAGGTTGCTTTGTTCTGGGGAGCCCATTGTGATAGGACACAACAGTAGACAGGGAATTGGAATTGGCAGTCAGTCAACCTAATGGGCACATCTTTGGGAAACTGGGAAAAAACCCAAACAGGCAAACTGTACGGGGACAATAGCCAGCTGAGGGATGTGTGTGGGAGCAACGTAAACCATTGTGCCAGCATGCCACCCTAAATGAAAACCTGTTATTTCATTATTTTTGGGTTCTACACTGGATATGATATAATAAATGCTGTAAGTACTAGGCGTCAATATTTCAGAAATATAAAATGGTTTGATAAAGCATTCACGCCCTTTTTATTTCTTTCTGGATTAGAAAAGACCCCCAATATGCTTAATTCCAAATTGTACATGTATAGCAGTCACATGCTCAAATACTTTAAATGCAAAGTTAGATGCTACAGAAAATATCTTCAAATGCAAAACTGAAATATACCAGGCAGGTATTAAGACCTTACGTAGTGCAGCAATTTTGCTGTAATAACTGCTCTAAATCCTCTGGGTATCAATTTCTCTCACCTTTGCTCACAGGTTAGGAGTCATTTTTCCTTCTGCCCGCAACTCATCTCCCTCTGCACATTTCTTCTGCTCATTCATGTTTTTAGAACAGAACTTGTAGGCAGTCATCTGAATACAGATAGTTAGGATGTCTTTACAGACAAATGTCTAAAAATATAAAGTGAAATGTGTACCTGGTGACGCTCAAAACACTCCAGAATGAATACTGGTCAGCTCTGAACAGGGATGTGACTTTTAGTTCAACATTTTTGACATCAGTTAGGACATTAAAACCAGAGCCTCATATGACTTATAAATCCAAAGGAAGATCATAGAACTTTCATTGTATTTATCATGATCAGATAAAAACTGTAGCTAATATGCATTCTATTGAAAATATATTTAGGGTCTTGTATAGTTCAACCCACAGCACGGCTGTCAAACTCTGGTCCTGGAGGGTCACAGTGGCTGCAGGTTTTCATTCTAACTATCTTCTTCATTAATGACCAGTTTTTGCTGCTAATTAACTTCTTTTGCCTTAGTTTTAATTAACTTGACTCAGGCGCCTTAGTTGTCTCTTTTTCCTTAATTAGCAGCCAAACGATAAGAAGATACAAAACGCGCCGCCACATAACCAGCTCACCAGTGCCCGTCACACAATATCTGAAAATAAAGAAAGGTGAAGGCCTCAGTAAGGTTGATCTCTCAGGTCACCAAAACATTTTGATGGTGTTCTTAGAAAAAACAGAAAAAATCAACAGTTTTGGAAATGTCTGCTGTGGCAGAATGAGAGCAGCAACAAGCCATGGAATTAAATAACGGGTTTAACTAACAGCAAGAATTGGCTTCTCGTTAAGAGATTGGTTGGCATGAAACTGGTTGGAGTTTGAAATCCCAGTTTATCTGGTCATCTGTTGGCTCGTTTCACATCTTATTTCTGTTTGGCTGTCATTTAATGAAGAAACAAATCAACTCAGAAGACTGAATCCTTAAAAACAAGGCCATTAAAATGGAAGGAAAAGAGCTTAATTAGAAGTGAAAAGTGGTCACTGATTAAGCCTCGAGTTAGACACCACTGAACTACAGTATGCATGTGGGATGTGAGTATTTGGGAGCAACAGTGCCCGATGATTAGAAACAGTGAAGGAAAGAGAAGAAGTAGGGAGGGAAGTCCAACACAAAATGAGTCCAACTTTGAATTATACAAGAAGATAAAGGGAGGAGGCAAACATTCTGTAATGCTGCAAAATGAGGTGGCTTTACAAAGTGTGCAGAAATAAGCAGAGAGACTCTCAAAAGGTCTGTCAGGCTGAATGTGTCATATATGTTAAAATTAAATTATATCCCCAAACCCATAATGTGCTTTGGAGTGACATCTTTTTGGCATACAGTATACAAAGCTGTCAGTGCATGTAACTTTGAACTTCTCAGAAGTCAGTCATTTATCCACCCATCCCACTGTTTAGACTGCACAATTTTAGACAGTCTAAGTATATCATGGCAGCACTGGGTGCAAGGCAGTTATGGATTGCAAAACACCACACTGCTTAAAGCTGGGCCAATTCAAAGTCACCAGTGATCCTAATGTTTGTACCTCGGGGAAAAAACACGCAGACAAAAAGAGAGCATGCATATTTCATGCAGGCCAAGAACTAAGTCCAACTCTGAGGAGCTGTGAGCTGCCACCTTTACTCATTTATTTCAAGCTACAAGTCTGTTAGTTCTTGATACATCAGAAAAAAATAATACTTAAGCCAAACCAAGAACTTATTTGAATTAAATTCGGACTAAACAAAGGCTTGCACGTGTATATTCACACAGTTATTTAACTGATTTAACTACTGGCAATTCTTCCAACTGTCTGTTCAATAAATTAGCTGTGTTGCAACACACATCAGAAAGTGCGGTAAGGAGTAGTGCGTGACTTCCTTCTAGAGATACCAAAATTGAAAAAAATAAAAGGATAAAAGTACACTTCTAATAAATATAGTAGAATACACAACCCACACACCTCAGACATTTCTAATGTACATTTAACAAACAATATGTAATATTGGCTTGTACTTAATTTTTCAGAAATATAATAAACATGCCAGACTTTTTGTCTGTTTCAGTTAATATTACAACAGTCATTATTACAAGTTGAGGTAAGTCTTTGGAAATTAGGGAGCGGTTTATTTCAGAGTAGTTAATCAAACTGAGGATATTACGCTGCAGTATAACGTATCATTCTAAAATGTGCTTCCTATAAATTAGGGTCAGAGAAAGGCAGAATACAGCCCTAGACAAGGACTTGGGCCTTTACAGGATTCACTCTCACATACAGAGCTAATTTTAATTGCTAATTAGCTCATCATATACCTTTTTTTGGAGAAATGGGAAGATTGTGCAAACTCAACTCAGACAGTAATCAACCGCAGGATACAAACTCAGGATGTTGGATCTGTGATGCAGTTGCGCTAATCACTGCAGTGCCAACGGTCTATAGCTGATTTATTTATTTTTTTTAAGGGAGGTAACTCTGGTCAATTTGAAGGAATAGCATATAGTCCTGACCAATAAAGATACAGGAGACATAATTCCATTAATCGATATTCAACACAAACATTATAATATTACAGCACACTAAAATGACGATTGATTGCTCTCCACCACTTCATCTCTATTCATCCACACCACCTGCCCTGTTGAGCTCATCCTCTCACATCTTCAATCTCTCTCTCCCCTACTCATTTCTGCCATTACACAGATCAACGCCTCACTCAACCCAAAAACCTTTCCTACTATGTTCAAACTACACTTCTCTAAAATCACACACTCGATCAATCTCATACTAGGCAAATGCAGATCAGTCTCTCTCCTCTCCTTCCCACCCAAGTCACTTGAATGTGCTCTTTTCAACCAAGTCTTTTTGTTCTTTCCAAAGAAAAGATTGCTTAATCCTAATCAATCGGGTTTCAAAATGGGCCATTCCACTGAGACAACTCTGCTGACTGTTGTCAACACGTTACAGCCGGCTAAGACTACCAACATGTCATTCGTCCTCATTCTTTAAGATTTTTCCTCCATCTTTGATACAGTCACAATCAGATCCTCCTTGCCCCCATCTTGACCTTGTTACCAGTTACCAGTATCTTACCATTCGAGCAAATCCTACCATGTGTCCTGGTGAGGAGAGATATCAAGGGTGCATCCAGCAAACACGAGGATCCTGAAGGATCAATACTAGGCCTCCTCCTCTTCTCTCTGTACACCAGCACACTAGGCCCTATCATTCAGTCCCATAGTTTCTCATATTAATGCTATGCCAATGACACACAACTGTACTTGTCCAGGGGACCACACAGTATCAGCTAGAATTTTGAATGACCTCATCTGTGAAAAAAACCTCACACTCTTTTACTCCATTCGAACTAGTGTGGTACTAAGGCGTCACCTGTTGCACAGCTACACTTGGGTCCTAATCTGGGATCCTGAGGTGGTGTATGATGTGGTGGGTGCAGCAACTCTCTGTATCAGTGCATGCTCCCAACCCGACCTCTAACTGATATCTCCAGCTGCACCTGGCAAAGATGAACCTCCTTGTTATCCCAGCCAGCCCATCTATTCAACACCCCATCTCTGTTCACCTTGGCTCATTACTGCTAACACACACCAAATCAGTAAGCAACCTCAGCATGGTGATCGATGACCAGCTATCCCTAACAACGTCTCTGTCTCTCATTCTTGCAGATGCATCTTGTACAACATGTATAAGATCAGACCGCATCTGACAGCGCATGTAGAATAACCCCTGGTCCAGGTCCAGATTTTGGTCTTGTCATGTCTAAACTATTTCAACTCTGTACTGACAAGAGTAACTACATGTGCTGCCAAGCTGCTACAGATGATTCAAAATACAGTGGCACATCTTGTGTTCAACCAACCAAGACAGGCACATATCACTCCTCTTTTCAGTTTGCTACACTGGTTGTCTGTAGTAGAATGTATTTAGGTTCAAATCCTTGATGCTTGTCTACAGAGTATTCAATGGGTCAGCACCAATGCACATGGAAATACTTGTGAGGTCCTGTGCTCCTTCTGGCCCACTCGTGTCTGCTAATGAACAGAGGTGGTCTCAAATCTCAGTCCAGATTCTTTTTGTATGTCGCACCGAGATCTGGTAGAATAAGCTGCCCACCTCTACCCAAATTGCTGACTCCCACAATGTGTTTTAAGAAGCATTTGAAGACTGTCTTGCTCTGTGGATTTCTGTCTAGTTGATAATGGTTTTGATAGGTTCTAATAACTTAATATTTCCTAAGTAGGCTTGTATTCTACTTGATTTATAGCTTTTCACTTATGATGATGCAGCCTGGTAACACTGCTGCCTGGCAGTAAGGAGACCAGGGTTGGCACCCCGGGTTCTCTTTCCATGGAGTTTGCTTGTTCTCTTCATGTTTGTGTAAGTTCTTCTGGGTCCACCTGTTTCCTCCCACTGTCCAAAGACATGCAGGTTAGGTGAATTACCCATGCTAAATTGGTCCTAGCATATTATATGTGAAACATATAACATAAACAGACACCTGTTTACAACATCCCTGCACATTACATTGACTTAACCACCCAAATGGCACAGTCCAAGTGGTCTTCTTTAATGTACATTGCTCAGATAATGGATAAAAATGCTATAGCTGCCAAAAGTGAGTGTGAATGGGAGTCAAATTTCCAACAAATCACTCCTAATCCACTCTTTGAGAAAAATGGCCAGCAGAGGTGGCCAAAACACTGACATGTTAAAGTCGGGCAGGGCCAGAATGCTACCTGTTACAAACAGCTGCTGTTGTTCCAAATTCACAAATTTCTATACAAAATCTATCCATCCATCATCCAACCTGCTATATCCTAACTACAGGGTCACGGGGGTCTGCTGGAGCCAATCCCAGCTAACACAGGGCGCAAGGCAGGAAACAAACCCTGGGCAGGGTGCCAGCCCACCACAGTTCTATACAAAATAATAGTACAAATTAAGTTTGTATAAATTAATATTTTTTTCTTGGTACTATGCATTGCACTAAAGCCTCTAATGTCTTTCTGTGTTAGGGACTCAAACCTCCAACCAAATCTGTACACCAGTCACAGAACATTTGGCACTCAAATACTCTTTTATGCAACCATTACAAATGCTTTCCTTATATCGCCTTTAAGAATTCTATCCCCATTTATGTGAACTTTTTCATTTTCTCTGACCTTACAAACCATTTTGAAATCCCTGGGTTGATGGCAGCCAATGCTTCTCCTAATAGGACAAAAACACCAAAGAGTTTGAGCTTGTCATTAAGGTGGTCTCTTGTGTCCTTCACTTTTGCTTGCTTTATTGCTGTACATCAAAATATGTTCCTACAAAAATGACAATTATCATGAAGAAGGACACTTCACACTAATCTGATTTTCAGTCATTCTGATTCTTCCTTTTTGCTTTGGTCCCCTTCAATGAACTGGAGGAGTGGAGACGATGGACCAGCTGATTCCTCTTCTCACAGCTACTAAATCCCCTTCGTCTTTCATCTCTTCTTGCTTCACAGCTGTCTTTTCACAGTAAATGCAACCTTTAATTGATATTTGTCTTTTATTAAACACTTTCAAAGTTATTTCATGTCTTATAATATTATATGTGAATTTTGCAAAACCACAGTAGTCTAGCTTACCCCTTGTAATATAATCCTCCACTCATCTGCAGCCTCCATAATTATATTTCGTCTACAGAGGGTGATTAAGGCCAAAGTTAATGTGCACTCACACGTCTTCATTGCTTCATTGAATGACTTTATTGCACATCTTCACCAAATCAAATTCCATGCAATTGATACTGTTACGGCAATAAAACAGAATGTAAAATAAAGTAAATCTCATATTGCATCTTGGAAGCATGACCTCATGTTTCAAGTACACATTAAATTTGGCCATAATCATCTTTTACAGATATCTATAATTTGATTTTCTGTGATGGACTGGCACCACATCCTGAGTTGGGGCCTCACTTGCTTCATGAAGCACAACTGGATTAAGTGGAACTGAATGGCTGAAAGTAAATTGTACTTTTATTATTAAAAAGAAAATAAAGATAATTTTTCCATTGACGTCTATGGTAGTTTGAATTATGTATTTATATTTTGACTAGTCAAAGTACAAACTAAAAAATAACTAAGTCTAAAATAAAAAAAAAATCTCAAAATTGTGTTAAAAGTGCATTTTATATTTATGTTTTACATATTTTCATTCAAAATGATTGAAGATATTATTTAAACTTTGATGAGTAAAAATGTGCAGATATCTCAGAATGAAAGATGATATCTGAAAAAGATGACAGGAAATGGTTTACAGTCAACAGGTAACCTGACCTACATACAGTATCTTTATGACGGCTACATGGACTAAGAGCTTACGTAGACTCAGACAGAAAACGTTCAAACTCCACAAAGGCAGTGTCCCGGCTGGGATCACATTGGGCTGTGTGTTAGCATGATGGCTTCTTATAAGACAGATCAATAATTTCTGCTTTGTTGCTTGTTTAGAATAAATGGCTTTACATAACAAGAAGATCTAAAAACATCCAGATTTGATGTTGAGTATCCAGAAATTGAACCGCTAGTAATAAAGTACAACCATCTTAATACTGGAGGAAAAATGACGCCATGGCTTCTAGCTGTGACATGATAGTAACTGAAACACTGTTGCCAATAACAACATGGCTGCTGTGATGTGAGAAAACACAGAATAGCAGTGACTGCAAGAGGAAACAATCAACAAAATGGTGACACAGTGATGCCACTAAAATAAGGTTTAAATATTAATAAAGGGGATTAAATTAAAATATCAATACAAAATTCTCAGAATAACAAAAAGTCTTAAAATCCTAACACATAGTAGGAGCCCCAGTTGCACTGATATTAGGAAGCACATCTCTCCTAGTGCTCCAGGTACAGCAGTGTCATGGGTCAATCAAGAATGGGCAACTACATAATACACATCCACTCAACAGACCACTGATGAATGGATTAGACAGACGCAGAGTAACAGGTGCCCTACGGTCAGTCCGCTAACACCTATTAATAAAAATGGCACCAAAAGAAGGGTATTTGAAAGTATAACTGGGTGAAGTAAGACAGATGGCTGTTAGATGAAGACCAGTCTGTCAGTGCAAAAACAAGATGAGTGGCTAAAGAACACAAAACATCCAATAATGGAGAATTTGAGAACAAGTCTGGTGGGTTGATGAATCCTGCTTCCCTTTGATTCATGCTGATGGGGAGAACAAGGATTAGGTGAAAATCCAAGGACAAAGTGGATTATGATAAAGGAAAAACAACATATTGTTAACTTAAATAAAAATGAAAGTACAGTACATGCCGAGTGAAAAATGAAAATAGAAAACTAAACTAAAATGGAAACTGCATATTCAAAAACTAACTGAAATAGAATTCTAAATTGTGTGGAGTCCTATCCCTGACACAGACAGGCAGGAGACGATTTTGCCAAACAGCATACAGTCCAGCATACAATGCTCACAGGGCAAAGCACAACAGAGTCCCTTTGCCGCCAGTCCTTACGCCTCCACTCCTCCTCAAGAGCTTTGTTGACTTCCTCCCGACTCAGGCCATTGAGTGGTGGTGACTGGCTCCTTTTATAGGGCACGTAGTAAGGAGTCCAGGTGCCCAACAAGCTTCTTCTGGCAGCACTTCTGGGTGGGGCGAAAGTGCTGCTAAATAGGGCCCTGCAAATGTCTAGGTGCCTCCTGGTGGTGGCTACACACCACAGCAGGGTTGAGCTTCCATGCTCACAACCCGTGGCCCTGCTGTAAGCCGAGGGGGCTGCCCTCTGCCAGTCCAGGGGAGAAATGGTCCTGAAAATACTCTTTCCTCCGGTCCTTCCATACTCAGGGTGTCCCAGCTGGGTAAGGGTTCCGGCCATCTGCCACAAGTGGAAACAGTAATGTATTGTGTCCAGTTTTTAAATAAACCAGTTGCCAGTAGCCTACTATTGGCTTTATTTTTTACTAACCAGACACTGCTATACAGACTAATGAGAATGACGACTGCTCGGTGCCTCTGTTCTTTTTCCGGTTTTCTGTGGTGGCGATCTGCACCACCACTGCCTAATCAAAGTACCGCGATGTCCTTACATTGATGGATTAAAGGCCAGAAGTCCATATGACCGTCATCATCAAATTTTTCCATGAGAACCCTGAATACAATGAGGACTGATTGAGGTCATTTATGTTAGGTAGAATACCTAGAGGGGGCTGGGTGGTCTCGTGGCCTGGAACCCCTGAAGATTTTTTTTTTTTTATCTCCAGCCATCTGGAGTTTTTTTTTGTTTTTTCCATTGGACCTTACTTTTATTCTATATTAATTAGTGTTCCCTAACTTTAATTCTTATTTATTTTGTAATTTTTCTCTTTCTTCATCATGTAAAGCACTTTGAGCTACATTGTTTGTATGAAAATGTGCTATAGAAATAAATGTTGTTGTTGTAGAGAGAGCCTGTTTTTAAACATGGATACCCTGTAAGGAATTGGTCGCAAATGAGAAGGTCCTGTCTGATGGGGATATTTTCAATATTAACAAGAGAAGGTGTGCAATCAATGTTGGCAGTTAGGGTTGTGGAGCTCAATTAAAGGGAATTTAAACTAAATGAAAATGTACTTGAATTAGTTTCATAAAGATGAATACAAAGAGGTTAAGGACTGTGACTTAAAAACACAATCCTACCAAATAAGGTAAAACAAGAGGCTACATTGTTCAAAAACTTTTACTGTGATATATTCATCCAGTCCCAGCGATTTATTTAAATGTCTACATGTAGCAGGCCTATTTGATTACTCACCTTCACCAGGTAATGTGAAGTCCTTGATCCAAGGTGTAAAGGTGAACACCCTGCTCCTTGAACATATGATCAGTGCTACAAGAACAGTGACACACATTTTATACAACTTCAAGGAGGGAACTCTCTGAATGGATGGATGGCTTGCTGCGTCTTTTATGGCTATGCCTACAACCCTTCCACCATCAATGCAAAGCATGCATTTCTTAATCTTCACTGACTAGTCATTGTTTAACCTTTATTTAAATAATTCTCTCATAATAAAAAACAATTGAGGTGATGAGTAAAACAATTAATGTAATCTTGACTTTGCAGTGAAATTCAGTGTTTCGCTTTGCAAAAACAATCTGGAAAATCCTGCCATTTAAACAATAAGAAAAATGTGCAGTTCACATTTCCAAGTGTTTTAATGCATTAATTCCACAACGTCTTCCTATGATTTAGTGCTCATATTTAAATACAGATGTCTGGAGATAACATAGTAATGTCCATGATGGTGCGTTTTAGTGAGTCTTTGTGTGGAAAGTATGTCATATTTTTAAAAAACAGACTGTAGTCCCCCACAGTGATGTGAATGAGAGTCATACATAGAATTGACTATACTGGAATGGTACAGATTACATGCTTTATGAAACCGCAGAAAGGAAGATAAGTAAACACAGATGTGTGAATGAGGCTTTAGGGTGCACTATTCCTTTTTTACACTCAAAAAACCTTTAAAGCCTCTAAAACCTTTTTTGTGAGTTTCGGGATTTTGCAATTGCATATCATATTTTACCATCAGTTTCACAAAAATGTACATGAATTGAAACTTGCCTGTTTTGCTCATCATTAGTCACCAATAATAAAACTGAAACAGAAAAGGTCAGAGGTTCATAAAACTAACTTGAACTAATGGAAAATGATTTGACAGGTGAAAATTGCACAGAAATAAAAACTAATTTTAAAAAGTAAAATCTACTAGGGGCCAACAGTGACATTTTTATGGTTTTCATGATATGTTGGGCTTGTTTATACAAGTAGAGCAATGTCTGGGTATCTGAAAATCATCCCACAGTTTAATTGCTATGATTGTGCTTTTTGAGGGGGGTAATGTCTCATACCACAAGGCCAGAAAAGAATCTGAATGGTTCGAGGAATAGAGCAGTCAATTCACTTTAGTACTATGGCCTCCTCAATGACCGAATCATCTATGAGGTGAGATTCAATAAACAGTTTGGAGTTAACACCGTCCTGAATCCATGGCCTGTACTTTTGACATCTTGTATATTCTATGTCACAAAGAATGAAGGCCATTCTGAAGAAAATAACTCAGTAATAGTGATGAGTGAATCCCTTTGAATTAGTTTCACCTCAAGTTCTGGAAAATTGTGTAACTTGGCAAAAATGCACTCAGGTCAGTTGAGAAGGAGAAACAGAACTAGTTTTGAGTGAATAATAATAATAGTGCAATGGAGAAGCAAGTACAAATTCAATGTGGCTTGGCCCCCACAAGGCCTGTGCACACGAGTTACAGAAAACTACAGGTACAGCAATAGAAAGGGACAGATAAGAGACTCATCCATTTCATGGAGTCAGCAGTAGGGGACTGGAAATTTCTGAATATTTTGGATTGATTCACTTTTAGAAATGTTAGTTTGTCCAGAATGACCCTGCTCGCAGCACCAAAAGCCTACATAGACAGTAAGCTGGAATCTTTGCACTTCCAGCACATACTGTGCAAGCTTCTGGCTTAAATCCTGCCTCATGACTCAGAACTCCATGGGGTCATCAGCATACATAGACTCAGGAGCATTGATGCATCCCAGGGAGTCCCTCACCATGAGGTCTAACAGTGGGTGGCGACTGCTGCTATTGCCAACCTGTCTCTGACTGGGTTGTTGAGGATGGAAAAAGTCTTTCCACATGATTTAGCTCCTGACTCAGTCTGTCACCAATGTTCCCTTGATGCACTTTTCTCCACACATTCTGGGAATATGCCAGTATTGCAGTTCTCTCTCTCTCTCCTTCATTTCATTTCATCTTCCTCCATTTCTTTCTCTCCTATTATTCTGTTTCTTTTAGACTGCTCTGCTCCCTCTCCCCATTTTCATAAAATTATTTCAATAGCTACAATAGCTGCCAAAGTTCTTATAGCTTCCTGACAGAAGAACCCTGACCTTATCGCTTTCTCTGTCTGGAGCTCCTCTTTTTGTAACCTTGTGCTTTTAGAGCCGTCAGCCACGATTAAGTGATGGATGACAGTGATCCCATGATTTGACTTAATTTGTAAATTTTAGTTTAACTCGGCCAGACATGTGGGCCTTTGTTTGTCAATGACCTGCAAGTGCTACTAATGTATTTTTATTGTACGGTTGGGTTCAAATTTACATATGAACATGTTTTCTTTTTCTATCATTTTCTTATCTTTGAACTCAAATAATAAAATGTTGTTAAAAAAAAAAACTCTCCACATATCCATCAGATTGGCCCCACCAGAGCTGAGGCGACCGCTGCTATTGACAGCTCTCTGGAAAATGTGGAGAGGCCGCAGGGATTAGTGGGGTAGGCCTAAGGATAGAATGGAGGTGGTGCATCCAACATGGCTGCTATAATTCTGCACATTGGCCTTGCAAAGCATCATGGGTCACTGGGAAAAAGAAAGTTTGCTTAGTATGGCCACATAGTGAATTTTCAGGGAAAAAATCTAGAAAACAAGATAACCAGCAGACGCAGCAAATTCACTGCAAAAAAAACATTGTTGCCAGTCAGTTTTAGTGACCAACTAATAAAACAGGTGTCCTTAATAAAATGGTCAGAAGATGTATAAAGACACAAAGGATAATGTCTCTACCATCTAGTGCTTGTCAACCAAAATGCCTCAAATTACATTTTCTTTCTCTTTAGGTTTGCCTTTTACTTAAAGCTGCATTTTCAATTAGTCTTATTTTGTAAAAGAACAATTCTAATCTATTATGCATTATGTAATGTCTACTTGTATTTACTTTCTTTGCTTATAATTATTACTATCATTATTAAGAGCAACCTTTTTTAATCCTCCAGTGGAGCAAAACCTCCAGAAGGTCTAGAAATAATTTTCTCTCTCCGGCTTTATCTCTTTGTTTATCTGTCAATGAGGAATATTCAAGTTAAAAAAGCCTCGTCTCGCAAAGCATACTAAATAAGACGCACACAGGGCTCTCAGCATGAATACAAATCGCAATGGAAATAGACATTGATTTGTTTTGCACCCTTCATTTTTTCCCCTTACAACCAAAATCAAGTGAAAACTCCTTTGGCCAAGGAAATGATGGTAATTAAGCTGTAACCTTGGCTGTTGACTCTATTTTTGGATCCTCAGTCAGTCAAAGGGAATTAAAATGCTGCATGGAATCTCACTTTACTGACACACAGGGAAAGGTCTGGGATTTTAAGTGTGCATGTTGGTTACTTAGCAAGGTCTTCTGAGGCAACTGTGTGCTCACTCACCATTACCATCTCTCCTCTGACAAGCTCTGAACTGACAGCATCACAGGATGTTAGGAAGTTTCAAACTTCACTTTGTTTATCCTTTCGATAACAGCAAATCACTAAAACAGAATTGCATGTGTCTTTCTCATGCTGTCATAACATGTTGGCTTTTTCAAGAGAAATGGTCTCTATTGAAGAAGAAAACACTAAAAAAAAAAAATGACTGTACCAACTTGAGTGAAAGGGGTTTCTGATGAATGTCACTGCAAAAGGTTAAGCTGCTGTGAAAAGTTGGCAGTACGGCCTACTGACTAGGGGCCTTGGACTTTAAATAACTCCTTGTTCAGTCCTTGCCCGGGCTCACCATGTGACCTTGCGCACGTCACTTCAACTGTCTGGACTCCAGCTGTAAAAATACATGTAAATAATCACACTTAATACGCCCCCGCATTTGGAATGGTATTCACAGTCTACAAAATATGTGCCCACCTATTTGCTATTTGCATTCGTTGTCATAGTTACACATTATGTTGTATAAAAAAATGGAAAACAAAGAGATAAAGAAGTGATTAGAAATGAATAGTCTGATCTCTAATGAATAGGGACCCAGAAAACATTAAAGGCATAAAAGACATTATAAGGGTAATATCCTGCTATTATTAAAACGCTCCTTTAGATTGTTAATCTTGCTCTCTGTTACTTAATTAAGACATACCATAATTAAGGTAAGACAAAGTTAGCTGGAGGCTGTTAAATTTTCCCATTACTTTGCGAGTATTACATTAATATCTCAAACTAAATTACTAGGCTCCTGTGCTTCCACACCAGACCACTAGATGGTGGTAAATACCAATACACAGTCATCCCAAGTGCCGGGTTTCCTTAATCCGGCTAATCATTTTCGACCACTTTTTTATGGCGTGTCTTCTTCTCATTTCAACAGATTAAAGCAGAATGTCTAGAGATAGAAGCAAAAGTAAATATCATTTTATAATAACTTGCAAAATTACCTTACTGAGATGTTAAATTCTAAATTAGAATGTCTTCCTATCGTCTGCATTTTGCTTATGCAAAGGCACAACAGCTTAGTCAGTCAATTTATTTAATGTATCCCATTAGTATTCTTCAAACTCTCACCCACTTCAGGGCAAAATACCTAATCCTGCAATATTTTTCATATTCATTCAATTTTTAATAATTTAGCCTCATAATTTACAGTATGCCCTCTGAACATGAGGGGAATTACACTTTTGTTTCGAGCATTCATTAAATATGCTGGAAAAGTGGACATTTTTCCCTTTGAATTATGGAAGCCATGTAAGTGTGCCATAGCTTTACTCTTCAAAATAGAAAATGTATTTTTCATGAGCAAATATTAAGAATATGGTGCTTTTGAATATGCTTTGAGGGCAATTAATTTCTGGTACAATACAGTGCAGGGTCTATCAGTCATGTTCATTTAAAAAGACTAAAACATCCACCATTTTCTGAACTCATTCTTCCTATTACAGAGTTGGGCAATGGAGCTTCCTAGAAACACTGGGCCAAAGGCAAGAACTAAAATGTCCAACGCAGCACACACCAATGTCAGTTTGAATCCATTTGAGAAGAAGGAGGACTGAGGAGTGAGCACCTCGAGAAAAACTCATAGAGAAGCACAGTAACCTTGCTGGGATTGAGACTAAACCCTCTGGAGGTGTGCAGTAGCCATGCTAAATGTTACATTGCTGTGGTGTTATCTAAAATAACTTATGTGGAGAATGAGAAAACTCCGCAATGGCAGTACACTGGGCAGAACTTAAACCAGGGCCCTTAGAGGCATGAGGCACTGCTGCTGCCCACTGCGCCACAGTATCACCCATCACATAATACTAGTCTGTTGTCAATGATTTAAATGCATTCTCTTTTTAATCATAAAATCAGTCCAGTCTTTCTACTTCTGGTATGTATTTTCCTGTTCAGGGTTTTGGGGGGCCTGGTACTATTTAATAAAATCTACAATAAAAGAAGTGGCAGTGATTTTAAAGTAAGAGATGAGAAGCTAAAACAAACTCAAAAATGGGTAAAATTTGAAACCATAAATTCTAATCATTAAAATGTCAAAGTTTAAATACAAAAACCTAATTTACAGTCAAGAAAACACTGAATAAAGTCTAAAGTCAAGAAGTCAAACAAAGAAAGCACAAGAGAAACATTTTGAGCATTCACAATCTTGAACAACTAGGAAGTGCACAACGCTGCCTTTTTATACCTTTGACCTGACGATGTCACACTTCCTGTTGACCCCACCTAACAGCAGTTTAGTAACAACAATCAAATGATCTCAAAATGGCGGTGCCCCTTAAAAAACAAAATGGCGTCACAAGAGAATGCAATTCAATTTTTAGCATTGTTAAAAAGAGCTCCAAATAAAATGTAAGAGTTAAATATGAATTCATTAGGTTTCAAAACTTTAGTTTACATGCATACTTTTTATTTAAAGACCAATGAAAGCTCATACAAAACTAAATAGATCGGCTGATCACAACAGGCACACAACAGGCACCATGTCTACACGAGACACAAGTCCATTACAATGTAATACGCCGTGCTGGCCAGGAGTCTTAGACCACCCATGAAAATTATTTTTAAAGCTAGTTATCTGAGCAGTACGTGTTTATTTGTACTTAAAATATCTCCTTGTTTTTATTAGATTCTGTGAAGTAGCGATTCAACAGATCGGACATGTTTATGGAAAAAAAAAATACAAAATGGAGTGGTAAAAGGAAATACAGATGTAAAAAAAATTAGGTAAAACAATAAATAAATTACAGTCACATATACAAACTCAAAGCAAAAAATGAACAGTTGTGTAAAAAAAAGTACAAAAATGTAAAAAAAGAGGAAAAAAAAATCAGTATGAAATGTTCCATCCAGTACTTCCATGTAAATTTCATTTTAGTAATTCTCAATGTCATATTTTGCAGTACAATAAAATTAGATTTTACATTAACTTATATTTATTATGTACACAAATAAAAGTAGTATAAAATGAACAAGAAATTGAACAAAGTGAAGAACGATAATAATATGTAATTTGACTAAACTAAACATATTGGATCAAATTAAGACATTCCGATTGGTGCAGGGGTGGCTTAATGTGTGTCTGTGCACATCGATCTTTATAGATCTATTGTGGTGTGTGCGACCTTGTGTGTGTCTGTGTGTTCACTTCTTTCTCTTCATCATCCACCATAGGCTCTGGCAGGACAAATAAGCAGTCCGCTGTCTTTACTTAAACCTGTCTTTGAGTGTAGGAGTGGGATTGTGTGCGCACTTGCATGTGCCTCTGTGTGTGTGTGTATATATACACTCACCTAAAGGATTATTAGGAACACCTGTTCAATTTCTCATTAATGCAATTATCTAATCAACCAATCACATGGCAGTTGCTTCAACGCATTTAGGGGTGTGGTCCTGGTCAAGACAATCTCCCGAACTCCAAACTGAATGTCAGAATGGGATAGAAAGGTGATTTAAGCAATTTTGAGCGTGGCATGGTTGTTGGTGCCAGACGGGCCGGTCTGAGTATTTCACAATCTGCTCAGTTACTGAGATTTTCACGCACAACCATTTCTAGGGTTTACAAAGAATGGTGTGAAAAGGGAAAAACATCCAATATGCGGCAGTCCTGTGGGCGAAAATGCCTTGTTGATGCTAGAGGTCAGAGGAGAATGGGCCGACTGATTCAAGCTGATAGAAGAGCAACTTTGACTGAAATAACCACTCGTTACAACCGAGGTATGCAGCAAAGCATTTGTGAAGCCACAACACACACAACCTTGAGGCGGATGGGCTACAACAGCAGAAGACCCCACCGGGTACCACTCGTCTCCACTACAAATAGGAAAAAGTGGCTACAATTTGCACAAGATCACCAAAATTGGACAGTGGAAGACTGGAAAAATGTTGCCTGGTCTGATGAGTCTCGATTTCTGTTGAGACATTCAAATGGTAGAGTCAGAATTTGGCGTAAACAGAATGAGAACATGGATCCATCATTCCTTGTTAGCACTGTGCAGGCTGGTGGTGGTGGTGTAATGGTGTGGGGGATGTTTTCTTGGCACACTTTAGGCCCCTTAGTGCCAATTGGGCATCGTTTAAATGCCATGGGCTACCTGAGCATTGTTTCTGACCATGTCCATCCCTTCATGACCACCATGTACCCATCCTCTGATGGCTACTTCCAGCAGGATAATGCACCATGTCACAAAGCTCGAATCATTTCAAATTGGTTTCTTGAACATGACAATGAGTTCACTGTACTAAAATGGCCCCCACAGTCACCAGATCTCAACCTAATAGAGCATCTTTGGGATGTGGTGGAACGGGAGCTTCGTGCACTGGATGTGCATCCCACAAATCTCCATCAACTGCAAGATGCTATCCTATCAATATGGGCCAACATTTCTAAAGAATGCTTTCAGCACCTTGTTGAATCAATGCCACATAGAATTAAGGCAGTTCTGAAGGTGAAAGGGGGTCAAACACCGTATTAGTATGGTGGTCCTAATAATCCTTTAGGTGAGTGTATATATTATTAAGTACAATACAACTTACTTTTTGTACAGACAACTTGTTTGAAAAAGACAGATTTCCACATCTGGGCCGGTTCTAGACAGGTATATATGAGGGTCAGACAGAAATGTGAAGGGGGCACATGGTGACGACGGAGGCGGGAAAGGGGTGGGGTGCTCTGGATAACTGTTTTTGTCATGTAATTGGATTGCACTTCATCAGGCCTCTACCCTAAGACCGGTCCAACTTGGGTGTCCCACCTGAAGGCTAAGCTTCTGCTGGTGTAGCTCTTAGGGTCACTGAGGCACGCAAGCCCCCTGACCACAATAAGGTGGCAATCCCTCAGGAGGAAAACTGAAAAATAAAACAACAAAAAGTAAAATAAAATATTCCTCATCAAATTATAACAACTAAAAACATGACATTTACCTTAATTTTATGGCCTATATCAAATATATTCGAAACCAACAATAACACTTCTCAATACTAACAAAACTAAAAAGAGTTTAATTCACCAAAATAAAATAAAGAATAAAATAAAATATCCATCCAGATCTTTACAACCAACAACATAAAATTTATCTTTATTGGATGGCCTAATTCTCAAATATATTTGCAAAATAAAGTAAGAATAAAATAAGACCTCTCAGTATAGCCAATATTTGCAAAACTAAAAAGGGTTGGCATAGTAATTTAAATAAAAACAATTCACCATGTCTTTCCCTACAATTCTCAAACTAATTTGTAGAACACAACAAATTTAGAACAGAACATTTGAACTTTTTTCTTCTTTTTTTTGTCTCGTTTTAAGCTTGTTTGTTTTGCAGTCAACTGAACTCTCTGTTTGTAACTAAACAGCTCCGCTCTCCTTTCTCCTCAATCCACTCTACAACAGTCTCCTGTTTCCCTTTGCAAACACTCTTACAAACTCCTCCATATTCAAGTTATTTGTTATGGACTTCTCATGGGCCAAGATCACCAAATTCCTCTTTCTTTTATGTAACATGGTGTGACGATAGGGGGCTAGGACCCGTGACAAAGTGGAGAAGGAACTCTCACACGATGCTGAAGACACACCAATGACCAGGGCTCTTACATACAATTTACTCCTTGTACTCCTGCAGGAGTTTACACACAGTGGACAGGTCTGTTTCCTTTGAACATTTTTTGAGCAGCATCTGTTTGAGCAGACTTACAACATCTGCTACAGTGCCAACCATCACAGCCAGAGGGTGCAGCAGGGTGGGATCTAGAAAGGCGCTAGATTAGGGTGCAAGACTAGATGTGGCTCTCATCAGGTCAATATTCTTGTGTGAAAATCTAGTTTCCATTTCTGAAATGGCCCTGTCAAGGATGTTGAGCAGGGATCTTTTCAGAGACTGATGGGGGAAATGGTAGGGTCACCAGAGTCTGTATGGCCCAAAGTTGAGAGCACAACACTTTGACTCTGGTGATTGCTCATTGTTCTCCTTCTCTTTGTTGGATGTGACTCATCCTCAGCAGGAGATGACACTCCCCAACAGTCATCCTCACGGATGTTTTTAAGAGTCCGTGCTGTACTAACAACCTCAGAAGCACTGCACAGATCAACTGACTGAGACTGTAGAATAGCATTTGCTGGTTTCAAGACACCAAGCACCCGCACTGGGAACTTTCCAATCTCAAAGAAGTGATGCCTCTTAATTTGGCATAGCAGGCCTGATTCCTCGGTGCACAGGTCAACTGCAGCATCATCATCCTCTGTCATCTCAGATAGGATACTAAGGATTTGTTCTTGATTGTCCACAGTGCACCTTGTCACCTCACCTCATAGTGACTTGTCCATCTGATCTCAAGCAGCCTTTTTAGACAAGGTGCATCATGTTTATTGAGCACATAGTGGTGGTGAAAAAAGTTGTAGAGTGAACTAGATAGGCTAAAAAATCTTTTTGCACACGGCTCACTCTGCATGGCATGCACAACCACTAAGTGCAGTTGGTGGTTGTAGCAGTGGATGTATGGGACATATCTGTCAAGCCTCTTTTGGAGCAGAGCTTGTACACCACCTCTAACCCCACTCATCACAGAAGCTCCATCATAACACTGGTTAAGTATACTGTCAGCACTGTAGCCAGCAACACAAAGGTGTAACAGGATCTCAGGGGTGATGTACTCTGCATCAAGTTGTTGCAAGTCAAGCAACCCAATAAGATGCTCCTCTGGCATGGAATTTCTGACAAACCGTATCATCACAGACAAATTTTCCACAGTGCACCTATCCCTGGTCCCATCACTTTTGAGGCAAAACCCTGCAGAATCAGCACTTTCATATTTTTCCTGACCGTTCCAAGCACCATGTCAGCCAGTGTTTGGATAATTTCATTTTGGATATCCTTAGATGTGTATTTTGCATTTTATGGGACACCCTTAGCAATGCTTGCTAGCTTCTCATCCTTCTCTAAGGTATATTCCATCAGTTTTAGAAAAATACCTGAAGCAATGTCATCATCATTACCCGCTGCATCATGTCTCAAGGTTTCTGTAGTCCCATGGACCCCCAACTCATTTACACAGAGAAGCCTTACAGCACTGCTGATACTCTTGACATAGTAATGGTTTTTATCAAGTTGTGTTTTACCAACCAACATTGAATCCACTGTCCCACTCCCCCCTGTGGCCTCTCTGCTGTTATGCTCAGTCCAGATGGTTGAACAATGCACATGTTTGTGGCTGGACACATGCCTCTGTAGCCTCTTGTCTCGATCAAGTGCTGCTCTCCAGTTGTTAAAACCAGTTAAGGTAAAAACTACATCCCTCTCATTAACAGTGCTGCCATATTTCTGACAGGGGAAACAGAAGCATGCGTCCCACACAACAGAGTACTCCAGCCATGGTCGTGTGCGGTACCAGGCAGGATTGAATGATCTTAATGTTGTACCACCAAATACACATTTGGGGTAACTACCAGTATTGGCTGGGATGGTGTATTGCCATTTCAGTCACTGGGTAGCTGAGCGGGTTGCTTTGGGGCACCAATTGTTGGCAGAGGTACAGGAGAAGCAGTGCCTGTTGATGCCACAGGAGTAGACATGCTAGTTGCTGTCTCTGATCATTGCTATTGCTATTGGTACTGCCAGGAGCAGCGTCACACGTTTTAAAAGCTTGGAAAAAAGGATGCATCTCACAGCATTAACTTCCCTTTGTGAACTGCTGGAAGCTGGGGTGGAAAGTGAATCAGCTTTACTAAAATCTCTGTCATTACATCAGTATATGAAATGAGAAAACTTGAGTGCAGAGTTGAAAGCTGGGGCGAGGCTTTGTGTCGGGGTCTGACAGACAGACACAGGTCCTCCAGTCGGCTCTGTGCAGCAGACAGGCTCAAAGTGGTGCTTGTGGGATCGAGAAAGAAACACTTCTCTACCAGACTGAAACTGTGAGAAGAACAATGGACTAGTCCCCCATTGACTGTACAAATATAGATGTATTTTTTAGTTGTTGTTAATTATTTCACGAGTTGCTAAGACTTTGACAACAGAGATTTGCTGCTTCCTCAAAGCCTCCTGCAGTTGACAAGCTCATTTCGCTCTGCCCCGCCTACTGAGAAACCTGACACCGGGTCATTTGCATACTAACAGTGATTGGATGTTTAGCTGGGGGGAGGGTGAGTGGGGGATCTCTGCGGAGTGCTGTGTGAGCTGCGGACAAACAGTGCACGGAGGGAAAGAGTGAACAAGACGTGAAACCTATCATCTCATTTGTGCCTTTTCCAGTGGATTTTTCAGCTACTGTAGTAAATCTTGTCAATATTCAGTTTGTGGGTAATCTATTATTTTCTTTCTCAACCTCTAAAAGTTTGATTTAAGGGGGTAGGACATTTGTTTAAGGGGGCATTGCCCCCTTTTGCCCCAGCGTAGAGCCGGCCCCTTTCCACATACACATATACAGTACAGACAGCAGCTAAAATCATCTTTTTTCAACATTTTGAACATCATAAAACAACAACATTTATTTATATAGCACATTTTCATACAAATTATGTAGCTCGAAGTGCTTCACAAAATGAAGAAAGAAAAAAGAAAAATATAAAAATAAGAGTAGGCAATACTAAGTAACAAAGAATTCAGTAAGGTCCGATGGCCAGGAGGAAACAAAACTCCAGAGGGCTGGAGAAAGAAAAATAAAATCTGCAGGGGTTCTGAGGCCACGAGACCATCCAGCCCCCTCTAGGCATTCTACCCAACATAAATGACCTCAATCAGTCCTCATGGTATTCAGGTTTCACATGGAACAATTAGATGATGACGGTCATGTGGACCGCTGGCCTTCAATCCATCAATGTAGGGACTGCATGGTGCTTTGATTAGGTAGTGGTGGTGCAGATCACCATCAAAGAAAAATGGAAAAAGAACAGTAGAGAAAGTAGATGTTGGTACAGATCATGGAGCTATGAACAAATGACAATTAAAAGCATATACAGAATATCAGGATTACATTAAAAAAGAAGCTATGACAAAGCCATGTTAAAGTAATGAGTTTTTAGCAGATTTTTAAAATGCTGCATCGTATTAGCCTGGAAAATTCCTATTGGTCAGCTATTCCACATTTTAGGTGCATAACAGCAGATGGCTGCCTCGCCACTTCTTTTAAGTTTAGCTTTAGGAATTATAAGCAGACATTCATTTAAAGATCTAAGGCTACGATCTGGAGTGCATTCTGAGATATAGGATGGAGCGAGATTATTTAAGGCTTTGTAAACCATAAGCAGTATTTTAAAGTCAATTCTAAATGGCACAGGTAACCAATGTAGTGACATCAAAACTGGAGAGATGTGCTCAGATTTTCTTTTCCTAGTTAAGATTCTGGCAGCTCCATTCTGCACTAGTTGTAATCGATTGATGTTATTTTTGGGTAGCCCTGAGAGGAGGGCGTTACAGTAATCTAGTCGACTCAAAACAAAAGTGTGAACTAATTTTTCAGCATCTTGCAAAGTAGGGATCTAATTTTTTACTATGTTTCTTAAGTGGAAAAAATGCTGTCCTAGTAATCTGATTAATATGTAATTTATAATTTAGGTCAGCGTCAATAATTACCCCTAAATTCTTTACCTCTGTCATGACTTTTAAGCCTAATTGATCAAATAACCTCATTATATCCAATTTTGCCACTAAGATTTCTGTTTTCTCCTTATTTCCTTTGAAATAAAAGCACAATCTGAACTTAACTGAATAGTGAATTTTTACCCCATCACTAAACGTCTATTTATAGGGAAGTGAAACAGGAAAACAAGTGTTTAAACACCCAACAAAAGTAAAACATTTACTTAGACAGATTATATAAATAATACAGCAAGACTGGCAAATAGATTGAGAACCAAGAATGTGTAAAATGTTTCTGACATATCTTTCATATTTTTCTTCTATTTATATGTATTTTTGTTAATGCTATTTTAACCTTTTTAACGTTAGACCCGAGTGTCACTAGGGCTGTAAAAACAGTGCTAAAAGCGTTAGTCCCGAGTATCACTCTGGCAATGGTATGGACGCATCTCATGTAAGATCAGAGGACTACTTGGGCTGTAAAAGTGTCAACAGCATTAGTGCTAAGCATTACTCGGGCAACAGTATAGGCATGTCTTGCGTAAGCGTCAGGCTCGACACAACCCATTCCCATTAAACACAATGGTGAGTTGCGACCCTCCGTGACCCAATAATGGAACCAATAGTTGAAACTATGCTATAAACTGACAACAAATGACATATATGTAGACTGCAGTCTAGTTGTCAATTTAAAGTAACAATGTTTGTTGTCCCAGTTCGTAAAAACACCACAACAAGTGATGATTGACAGCAACACCAGCTTTCCCAATCCTTATCTATCCATTCATCCATTCATACCTGGGTAATGGTGTAGACTCGTCCTCTCCTAGCCTCATAATGGCATCTCGTAAGAAATGCCTCTCATCGGCAGTGATGACAAAGTGAATCTGTCTTCAAATAGTGAATTGAAATGGTCAGTGGAACCGAATGTGAGACTCTCGTCACTCACACATGTGCTGTTTACCAGTTTATGTAACTTACACCATATTATTTCATTTTGGAAATTTCATTTGTACTGTTTATTTGGAAAATTAGATTGTTTTGTTGATGTTTGTTCACAGTACCATTATTATATTTAATTAATTAATTAATATTTCCTGATAAATTATCATTAAAGGGTACTTCTATAATGGAGAGAAAGATATTCAGTGAAGGGTTTGCTCAGCATCTGGCACCAAAATATTTGCTTCAACTATGGAAAGAAGTTACCAAACAAATGGTCTTGTGTGATGCATTGTAGTTGTGGAGTATCAATAAGCATAAAAGGATGTAGAACATGAAGAACAATAAAGCATGGCACAACAAGCAATAGAAGAACATCGTAAGCAGTGATAAAACCACAGTTGAGGAAGATGCCACTTGGCCACGAGAACAGTTACTAAGAAATACATTGATGGCTGTCCGCATGGTGGGTCTGTCATGGCCTGGGGTTGCAGTACAGCTAACTTGCACCAGTAGATTCAGAGAAAGCCTCTATTCGTTGTTCCAACACAATTAAACAGTGTGCCTAAGATTTATTGTGAGCTAAAAGCAACAATCAGGAAATGATTCAGGAACCAAAAAGTGAGGTCATAAGAGTGCAAAGATTAAGCCCAGAAAATCAACAGCAAAGGGCAAGGCAAAAATCAAAGGTCAGGAAACAGAGCAGAAGTCAAAAACCCAAATGAAACACTAGAGGCGACTTGGAAAAGAAGCTAACTATTTTTAAATGAAGACCCATTTGATATCGACTGGCTGCTAATGAATACACCACATTATATTTATATCAGAAGTCCTGCAAAAACAAGAATGGAAACATGACGACACACAGCCAAAATGGTGTTGAGTAAAAATAAAATATAGAAACAGTAACAAATATCCAATAAATGAAACTAAAAATTTAATGTCAGAAATCTCCATGTAAGAAATTTCAAATTAGACAAAAACATGTATAAAATTGATCAAATACCACATCAACAGGTTGCAGGGTTAATGAATAACCAGTATTAGGAACAAATACTGTATGAGTTCCTGCATATATAGTGTGTGGAATATGGCTGGCAGTTTATCCCAGCCAAGACCCCCAAGCCGCCAGATGGAGCCCTCCCCGCAATGTGGAGATGCCCCGAATTCCAGTAGGGCATCATGGACTGTGGAGTTTTAATACACAGCCCTGCTGGATAATGTTGGGGCCGCCAGGGGATGCTGCAGGAAGGCACAGAGACGTTTGTTTTCCATACAGCCCGGAAGTACATCCCAGTCACATGGATGGAAGAAATAAAGTGCGTCCGGGCTGACGAAGAAAAGGAGTTTTCACCTGACCCGGAAGTGCTGGGAAATCACATGGAGTGAGTGGTCGGAAGCACTTCCGGGTCAAGGAATATAAGAGACTGTGCGAGATCCCAGACGGCTGAGTCGGGAGGAAGGGTGGCAACGCGTCTGGGAGTAGGAGGATTGATTATCCTATTGTGGATTTGTTATTGTATATGAATAAAGTGGAGTGGAGGGTGTTTTGTGCACTTATTAGTTATAATAAAGTCAACTTTTGGACTTTTATCTTATGCGTCTGATCTGAGGGTTCAAGGGGACGACAGAGCCCCCTATCTGTCACAAATGGTATATAATATCTTATATGTTGTCTGTTGGTATTTTATTACTGCCACTACTCTTAGGAGACATGCAAGTAAGAGTTCCATTGAACTGTGCTTACATGACAATGAAACTGAAATTGATCTTGCCAAAAACGATGGAACAATGACGGCTGAGAAATAAAAATAGAATTACATTCATTAGCATCAGACTGGCTATTGCAGCGCCCTGAAATCAACATAACTGAAGCTGTGTGGAATTACTTGGACAGGGGAAAGAACAAAAGCAACTACAATCAATAGAAGTGTTATTGATTTAAGTGCAATAATCTTGGAAGAATTTACAACAGGACTACTTGGTAAAATAAATGCAGCAATGTAACAAAGTGAATTGCTTCAGTTTTACATTCTAAGAGGGGCCACACCACACACGGACTTGTTTTAAAACACAAGATATTGCTGTTACTTTCTATAACATCAGTATGTTTTAGGAATATTCTAATATCATAGTAACAAATAAATACATATTTGGTGCTCTGATAACTTGAAATAAAAATAAATTTCTCCTCTGACATAGGACTTTTGCACTGTACTGTAAGAGTCACATAAAACTCGTTATGTTTTGTGTTATGGATTACTGCTCTGGAAAGATACAACAGCAAAGCTGCAGTATATCCGCCATATCAATATTTAACTTTTCAAAACTCATTTTAATTTTAGATCAACATCATTGTGCTATGGAGACTTAAAAAAGGTGGCAACATAATTCATGCCTCTAGAGTACAAGGCCTCATTGTATTTCCAATTCTTAATGCATCACAGCAATAAAAACAAAAGGCAACCTTAGACTGCTAGGTTCATATTAAATAAGCACTGATGAAAAATGGCAAAATGGGGAGTGAAAGATGCCCAAAACTGTTTACATGCACAGTACAATATATCAGTGACCTTCAGTGCACAAACTGAACTCTAGCTAAACTGAATAACTATCCATCCATCCATTTTCTAACCCGCTGAATCCGAATAGGGTCACGGGGGTCTGCTGGAGCCAATCCCAGCCAACACAGGGCACAAGGCAGGAACCAATCCTGGGCAGGGTGCCAACCCACCACAGAACACACACAAACACCAAGCCAATGTAGAATCGCCAATCCACCTAACCTGCATGTCTTTGGATTGTGGGAGGAAACCCACGCAGACACGGGGAGAACATGCAAACTCCACGCAGGGAGGACCCGGGAAGCGAACCCGGGTCTCCTAACTGCGAGGCAGCAGCGCTACCACTGCGCCACCGTGCCGCCCCACTGAATAACTAAATTCTGGGAAAAACATTTTTAACGTTTCAATCAATTGATGTTTCTGTAATACCATTCGCTCTTTTTTTTTTAACAAACCCATGAGTACAATAACAATTATAAGCATGAAGTACAAGAACAAACAAGAGCAGGAGGTGACATCAAAGCTAAAGAACAGCAGGCTTATAGGTTTAAAGGGTCGCTATTGTCAATATAGCATAACAGAACATCACATTTTAAAAGTCATGCATGGTTCAGACGTTCAAGGCAGCAACCTGTACGGAAAACAGACCAAAGAATTCAGAGTGAAGAAGCAGTAGCACAATAACACATGGCCCATTTCAGAGACAGAAGACTCAACAGTGAAGAGGTAGACCTTCAGATGTTGCAAGTGATGGAAATCCAAAACAGACCAAATGTAAAGAGGTGTCCATGGTGTAGGAGCCCGCCAAAAAAAGACAAACGATATTTTTATTTTCTACACAACAATGTCCGAAAGTCTCAGCTGTGTTTTGAGTTTGTGTTGTATCATTAAACAAACAAGTGCCCTGGGTTACAGCATTTTAAATTTTATATATGATGATTGTATATACAGTAATAGGAAGTCAGTGCAGTTGAGTCTTGTAATGGGTAATACAATCAGAGACTCCACCATCTCCCTTTTGAGCTATGGGTTACATTTGGGGATTCCTCATAGCTCCAGATTTGTGGATTTGCATTCATGCCCTGTCACCTCCTGTCTGAAGTTTCCATATTTACATTTACGTTTATATTTGTTTTTTTGTCAGGCACTTTTATCCAAAGCAACTTACAAAAGAGGTCAACATAAAACAACAAATGTGGATTGCCACAAGTGACAAGAGGTAATAACTAATACATTTACAATCATAGATTACAATTAAACTTAATCTAACAACAAATTAACCAAACAATATAAAAGATCACAGCAATTTTTTTTCTTCAGTCATTTAGACAGATATTCACAGAACAGATGGGCCTTCAATTGCATCTTAAATACATTGAGGGCATCAGCAGTAGGGATGGAGGTAGGCAGCTGATTCCACCAACTAAGGAACTATACAGGAAAAGAGCCTGGTTTGAGAATTGATACCACGCAAAGGTGGCATCACCAGATGCTGTTCACTGGCAGACCTGAGTGGGCGAGATGGCGCAAAGCACCTCACCAGTGCCTTCATATACACAGGTGCTGACCTGCTGACTACTCTGTAGGCAAGCATCAGGGATTTGAATTTAAAGCGTGCTGCTACACGGAGCCAATGTAGCAACCTCAAGTGACGAGTATCATGTGCCCCTCTCAGCTGGTTAAATACAAGATGGGCATTCTGGACCATCTACAGTGGTTTGCATGGTCTCCACGAGCCAAAATAGGCTCATCTTAGTTGTAACATCAATTTGTAACTTTACTTCCTGAACCCAGACATGGCATGAGACTAGCAATGGCATATTATCTAGGTGCCACCGCCATCAAGAGAATTCACCAAAACAATTACACCACAACTAAAACACCATGAGAAGATAAAATATTGCGTTTATACTAAACTAAACTTTAGTGAATACATGAAACATATAAAAGCATGTAACAATGTCAATGAACTGTTATTTCAGTCATTAGTACTGTTTCTGTCAACGTGTCTTCCAGTTTCATCTTCACCACCAATTTCTATGATTACACATGGATCCTTGGGTAATGTCCACTGATATCCTGCAGCTTGACACATGTGTAGCCAGACAGCATGCAGGGAAGTGACGTAATAGAATTTTGTGACTCTCTGTTGGTCTTCTATCCGCCTGTAGACTCTCCACTCATTCGCCTTCACCTGGGGCCTCACTTTTAAGATAGAAATGGCATGTTATTTCTTGGCTGGAAAACCAAGAGAAATATCCCTTCCATCGCTAAGCAGCCCCTAAATACCATATCAATGTTCTAATCATTTCACTTTTGTGCCCCCTGACATTCTTTTTCAATTAAGGCCGATCACTCCAACATTATATACCAGGGTTTCTTAAAATGTTCTTTTGTTGTGACTCAATCATGCAATTCCTTGTTGACAGTTGGCTGTTTGTTGGGTAATCAAAGATTGTTAGAGCGTGTAGATGTCCCCCTTGAAAAATCATCAGAATGGAGGGGGATTCAGGATGATTGTCAGAGCAACGCAATGTTGATTGCTTAATCCACCAGTGGCAAACCAACACGACCCACTTCACAAACCATATGCAACGCATTCCCATTAAATACAACAGTGACTCACAATCCAACGGTGGCAACCTGCGACCCATTTTGGATTGTGTCACCATAGTTTAAGAAACCCTGGTATATACAAAATAAAATGAATAAATGAGCCACTAATTTAGCATCTCTACAAACTGGCATCTGTAAAAGGAGTGAATGTGGGTGTACAGCATGTCTAAGTGCACCCTCTGATGGCCTTGTGCCTGGTGCTTCCATAATAGGCTCTTGCTCCTGTGATCCTTAATTAGATTAAAATTAAATTTTTCTTGAAGATGAATAAGTACATGGATATTAAAGCTGGGCACAATTTTCATAAAACTGAGTGCTGGCATCAGGTGAAATCCCACTAATGGCACTGGTGATGAAGATAATATGTGTATTATAGATAAGGTTTTGCCTCACAGTAAGGAGCCCTGGGTTTGCATGTTCTCCCCATGTCTGCTTGGGTTTCCTCCGGGTGCGCCGGTTTCCTACCACAGTCCAAAGACATGCAGGTTAGGTGCATTGGCAATCCTAAATTGTCTCTAGTGTGTTGGTGTGTGTGTGTGTGTGCGCCCTGCGGTGGACAGGCCCCTGTGACCCTGTAGTTAGGATATAGCGGGTTAGAAAATGGATGAATGGATAGATAAGGATTGGGAAAGCTGGTGTTGCTGTCAATCATCACTTGTTGTGGTGTTTTTACGAACTGGGACAACAAACACTGTTACTTTAAATTGACAAGTAGACTACAGTCTACATATATGTCATTTGTTGTCAGTTTATAGCATAGTTTCAACTATTGGTTCCATTATTGGGTCACGGAGGGTCGCAACTCACCATTGTGTTTAATGGGAATGGGTTGTGTATGGTATGTGAATGACATCGGTGGCAATTCTCCATTGGGGATACCAGCCCCCACCACCACTATCACTGTCGGTGACTGAGTCTCGAAAACACTAAAAAGGACAAGCTTGGGTCATGAGAAAAAAAGTTCAAGAAACACTGGTCTATGGGACTAGTTTTCACTTGCATAACTCCTCCAGCTCCTTGTCTTTTCAGTACATTTTAGTAATACTTCTGAGAGAAGATGCTGCACTGCAGTATTTTTAGATCTTACTTATTTACTTTATGCAGGGTTGCATTGAGTTTTTGTTTCATTAATTATTCTGCTATTCTCCTTTTCTTTTGTACCTCCAAATCAAAATGTTAAACTACACGTAGCTTGAAGGTGCACTTCTGAATTCAGTGTCCTTTTGTGAAGTAAAGCTTCCTGGAGGAATACATTAGATGGCAACCTCTGCACAAGGGGACTGATTCCCTGCAGCAGTCCAAGTCGCTCCAAAATTCACGGGAATATAATAGAACACTTTTTCTCATCAATAATATAAAAGCAGACAAAATTGATGTGTTTGGAGCACATGACTATGTAAATGTAGAACAGCTAGTTTTGTTTTAGAATTTAACAGTTCATGCTGATTTAATTTACTGAAGTCATTCATTCATTGATGTTCTGAGTCTAGTAACTCCGATACATGAAGTCTATCCCAACGGCAACTGTAAAAAGGACATGGCATTCCAGGCCATTGCTGGATACATTCACAGAATATGTTGGCTGTCCCGATATGTGATTTTGGAAATCTGGCAACCCTGATCAGAAGGTGAACGTACAAAGGGCAAAAAAAAGTAACGTCTTGCAATGGGCCCACGTCAACCCAGAGAGTCAAACAACAGCAATGGAAATCAAATGATACTAAGCCAAAATCCTCTCTGCCTTATAACCCAATCCCTATATAGCTACCAAACATGCAAAATGTGTTAGCATTTAATCTAATCTTCTTTGGGTAATAACATGTACCTTAAAATGACCACAAAACAAAAAGAGGTCTTGTAAAAGCAAAACATAAAAAATATCATTTACTAAAATAAAAATAAAACACAACATAAAATAAAGACAGAATTCAAGATATATCAAAACCTTAGAAAATCCATAAAACTTAAAAACTTAAAAATAAATACAAAATTTAACAAACAAACAAAAATCATAACAAAGATCCCTATCTTAATAAGTATTGCCTTACAATAAAATTCCAGGTTTGTCCTTACAAGCTGAAGAGGAATGCCCTAATGAGGACACAGGTGGACAGGAGATTTTTGGTCACCAGTTAACCAAATCCTCAGGTCTTTTGGATGTGGAAGAAAATCAGAGAATCCTGAGAAAAAACATCCTCTTGTGACCCAGACCAGAAGAGACATATTCAGAAAACTAAGATGACTTTTTTTGCAGTTTAATAGTAATGGCTGGTCATTTGTAATGCGTAATGCCTTAGGGCCGGTCTTTACTTACACGCTTAGAATACGTATATGCACACGCATCATGGCTGCCACGCGTTCCCAGCGTTCTTTGGACGTGTCCTCTAAGCATGTCCTCAGAAATTAACACAATGTGTCCTTGAGCTGCAGTACAAGCAAAAATATGGGTGGCGTGTATGTGCAAGTTTAGATATGGTACGTGACGTCAGCATCATTGGTTACTATCAACACGTCATTGCAGGCTTGCAGCTCCGACATGATCAATCTGTGTGCTTCAACGTTTGATTAATGGATTGACGAGGTGAAGCAAATCATCAGACTTAAATGCTGACATGCAAATGTCTTCACGGTGCTTTTCTTCATCCATTTCTTGCATAGGCAGTACAAGCATCGCATATTTCTCATCGTAATGATGCAATACATTTAAAGATGTCACATACTGTCTTGACATTCTCTGTCGCTGTTCTTTTTTTGCATCTTTGCAACAGCATCAGAATGCTAATAGTTGTTATTTGTAACATCTTTCTTCCCTCAACTAACAACAAAGCAAAACCGGATGTAGTTTTCTCCCCGTAATGATTTTTCGCACGGATTTACCTAGTGGAATCGTTCAGAGTTACTTAAATTACATGCAGAGGTATAGACCGTACACTTTTTGCGTAGCAGCAGCATCATGCGTCACGTAGCGTTAAGTATATCCCAGCCTTACTGTATTTGTAGAGATCTAGCTGTAGAGTCACACTTTTTAACTAATCATGAGAACAGGCATCTATCTTTTACTCTAAAAATGAACAATAAAATTCAATCACTAATATGAAGTTCTTGATACACACACTTCTTTTGGGAGCAATCCAATGAAAGTTTGTGAAGGTCATTTAATTAAAATAAAAGGTGGTAAAGTTGTGTCAAAGTTATGTTGAAGTTATACAAATGGTAGAAAGAATATCCTGCATTGTCATGTTTTTTATCAAGGTGGTGAAAGTCACCAAAGGGTGTGTTTTATTTGATGGGTTTGTTGCAGTGCATCATTTATACATGTATCCATCTTTCCGCCTGTCAATCCAGTTCAGAGGTACAGGAAGCGTATGAAATGCCGTGTGGTCCCAACAATGCTCCAGTGTTGGCTGTGTGGGCAGATTAAAGTAGCTGGGTTGAGAACCAATGAGCTACGGTGACAACCTACCACAGACCAGCGCTAAAGGTGCAGCTAGTTAAGAGCATGGATGGCTGAAGCACATTATTTTGAGGGTAAAGCAGATTGGAATAAAAGAAAACATCCTGACAATGCCTTTGTGAAAACGTTTGAGCATATTATAAAGAGCACCAAGGTGAAAGGACTGATGCTCCCAGTGAATAACGGTTCAAGCACACTAACAGCTTTGTTTATTGACCAATAATAAACAGCAACACTACTCTAAAAGACTTAAAAGGATGAAGTAGTTGTCTTCCCATTGTTATAGGCAATGAGAAACACCTTCAAAAATGAAACATAAGACCTAGGAATCATCTGCACAATGTGAACACTGTCTCTATCAGCAGCTATCATCACTTTCTGCAAATCTCCATCACACTCTTTCGAATTACTGCGGCCAACAACTACACGAGGCTCCTATTTATTTATTTCCTATGAACATCTCCACCCTCCTTCTCCCTCCCAAGGCTTGTCAAGCAATGTGCTCCCCACTCACGTATCTAGCCCACCTAGCATTCCCACTCTACTTCAGATCACATTTCTGTCCAGCGCCTTTCTAACGGTGGACACACCAACACTGAATTTAGCCTAGATGAGAGAGGCCTAAAGAGCTCTAGAGCTTCTTGCAGAGATGTTTGTAACGTTATGGAAAAGTTTGTTCCACAAGAAATTTCAGTGAGTAACTTTGCCTGCTGTCCTAAACTTTATCCATGTAGACAGTGTGTGGTTCAATAAAGCTCAGAAGTTGGCTTTCCAACCTTTTTCAAAATAAAAATAATAAAATTAATTTATATAGGCTTTAATAAAAAATTTTTTTGTTGTGACAGGACACACCTCTAGAATTTATGCTGACAATGTCATCTGCTCTCTATACTGTATATTATTCAAGTATACAACATATAGAACAGGACAGACTAAAATCTGACCAACCAGATTATTAACCAAAGAATTAAATATGCATATATTTGTGTTCATTTTACTTGGAGCATAATAATTTTTTTCATGCCTAAATATTGAAAGTTTGCCTACTTTACACCCCAAGAAGGTAAAAGAAGAACCAAAATGTGGTGTGTCTTAAACATTTTTATACTCCACAACAACTCATTTACTGGGGAAAAACAAGCAACGATGCAAGAAATTAGAAAGGAGAAAATGTTTTTCATGAAATTTCTCCGACTTCAGTTTTTTACCCCTAACCATTTATAATGTGCCATATTACATTATTTCAATTGGGATGTTTAAGTTTTAGATTTATTGAAATCAACTGGCCAGGTGACCATCTGTTATCGCATACACACGTACAACTCATTTTGGTTACTTGTTACATTTTATGTAAATCTGCAAACTTTACATATTATTTTTATTTTGAAAAATATTCCTATTCCAAAGAAATAGTCTTAAAAACAGTTAATAACATAATGCATTCTTTTCTCACCTAAGCATCTCCCAAAAAGTGTTATTAAGAGACTAGTCATTATGTACATGTGGTATGTTGATTCACAGATTCTAAAATAAATGTATTTCTGGCCTGCCAGCTAGCTGAGCAAATACTGCATTAAAAACGTTTTCAAAATTTTTTACCTTCACTTATGAGAAGAATATAAATAAGCTCATTCCATCCGTACAGTTGCATGGATGCTCATCACTTGAATCCAAATAATAAAGGGCTGAATTGAATTCTTTCCCTTATCCAAATAAAATAGATCTCTTTATTCTGGTGGCACAGACATTATGGGCTTTCAAGTTTTATTCCACGCTTATGCCTGTTCTGCCAAGGTCATAAAACAGCAAAATCAAGGTTTAAAACACCAGTAAATGAAGAGAAAAAAATAAAGTTAAAAGATAAAAAGATTGGAGCTAAAAAGTTCAAAATAAATGGTCAAAGCCCAATATGCAAATTCAGAGTCTCAGTCACAAAACATGTAAAGCCCTGATGCCCTAAAACAAATTTTTATACTTATCTCTCTCCACAAAAATATTTCAAAAAGTCTACCCAAACATGGCTGGCAGTATTGAAATAATTCTGCTTAACATATTGTTGCACAGCTCACAACATCCTGCTGTTATGTAGATGTTGCTTCCAAAAACAATAACGCTCCTGACACACCAAATGGCAGCACTGTCTCTTTTTTATTAAAGTGTAGTCTGTTTGTACTTTGTGGTGTTAATATCCATCCAGTTATTTTACTTTATGTACCTGCCTCATTCACTACATTATAATGGTGTCTGAAGTCTCCCTAGTAGAATGAATTTGCACATGCTGAAATCTACAGCATATTCCTTGGCTGAACAGATCACCATCAATCCATATATACATGATCCACTCTTAATTTAGCTACTGTTTTGATTTGAACGAAACATCATATTTCAAAGGACTGACATTAGCTAGGTGGATCAGAAGCACGGTTGCCAGATGTCCCGATTTGAGTTCAACAGACAAACCCACATTGCCTCTGAAAATCCTGAAGAAACACAAAATGGATGCAGAAAAACGAAATCTTAATTCAATTTTTATATTGAATATCTAGTTGGGTGGCACGGTGGCGCAGTGGGTAGCGCTGCTGCCTTGCAGTTAGGAGACCCGGGTTCGCTTCCTGGTTCCTCCCTGCATGGAGTTTGGATGGTCTGCGTGGGTTTCCTCTGTTACCTGCCTTGCTCCCTGTGTTGGCTGGGATCAGCTCCAGAAGACCCCCATGACCCTGTAGTTAGGATATAGCAGGTTGGATAATTGATGGATGGATATCTAGTTAAAGTGGCTTCCCATATTTTGGTACACAGTCTGGTGTACCATCTTGAATGAATAAAATTTGTAACTGCCAGCTGAATCTGAGTGTTTAAATTGTGTGTGCCTGTGTCGTTGTACATTTCTGTATTATCGTGGTATTTCCCTCTACTTGCCCTTTACCTGTTTCCTCAAGTGTAAGTGTTCTCATCAAGTTCGTTATTGGGTTGGTCTACTGTTGCACTTTAAGATGAACACACACACACATAGATAAACACACACACAGACCCTAACCACAACAGTGCCCCATGAATGACACACACACGCTGATTAACCCTTAGCACTTTAAACCACACAAGTGCTATAGGAATAACAGCCTGTCATTCAGCACTTCAAGAGACTTACTTATTTTTGGCACGAACAACATACGATATTTTAGTGATATCTCAGACCTAAATATTACTTTTGGTCTACAAGAATACATTTAAACATACAAAGATTCAGCACTCTTGACTATAGGCCATTTATTAGCCAAGAAGACCTTCTTTATCGTATTTGTCCCTTCTGTTGAGTAGCGCTCTCACTTTCACTTACTTCAATCACTCTAGACATTAAGACAAAGCATAGAAAGTTAAAAGCAGCATGGTATTTATTACAAGAATAATAATAATACCACTGGAACAAAGAATAATAGAAAACAGGTACTGATAGGAAAGTCTGAATATATATAGTCTTTAGAAAAAGCTTACGAAAAAGTTACAGATGATAAGGATGAATGTCCCAGAAAGGCGCTTGATTTAGCAATCGATGTTCATGATGCCTTTCTGATGACCAGTGCCGTATTCGTCCGTTCCTCTTCTTCTTCTTCTTCTCCTTATTCTTCTTTGCTTCTCTTCTGTCTCAAACCAAGGCATATTTATTATGAAAATGTCATGCCTTGGTTTCACAACATGCACCGGATTGGCTGGCTGTCAAAATGGTTGATGAATTAATTCCCCAGGTAATACAGTTCTTTGATATTGCCTCAGTTTCCTTTCCCAGGCCGTAAACCCAATTGTCGTCCCAGATGTCCATCCATAAAGTAATCAATAGCCTGAGGTATCAGCTCAGCATCCTTTCCCAGGCTGTAAACCAAATTAGCACTAAGCTATGAACAAGTGTTATAAAAGTTAGGTTTATGGGAAGAAAACCTGCTTTAATTTGTCTTAGTTCATCTATTGCCTCGAACAAAATATAATGGAAACCAAAATGTACAGATTTTATACACCATAACAGTTTCTCATGCTCATCACGGCCGCTCGTGCTAGTGTGTAATTCGTTTTGAAAGTGAAGTGATACTGATAAACATTTTTTGACTAACAAGGTAGGTTGTTTCTGCATACGTGCAATCTATTTACGTATATTGTGTCATATTATATGAAACATAAAACATGTTATAAGTTATATCAAACATACCTGTACTTCTGTGATTATTTTATATATGTTCTCTTCTCTATATACACTGTAACAAGATATATGTGTATATGTGCCTGACCCGACACAGACTGACAAAGGAGGCAAAATTAAACAAAAAAGATTTATTTTCTTCATCTGTGGGTTATGCCTTCCTCATACCCACAGACACAACACAGTCCCAGAAGCAAACAAACAAAAAGCAAAGCACCAACAAAACACCAAATCTTCCTTCACCCCACTCCTCTCAGCATGTGTTGTGATCCTCCTCACGACTGTGGCTCCCAGAGTGGTGTCTGCCGGCTTCTTTTACAGCCCACACGGGCTCAGGAAGTTGTGGTGCTCCCCCTGGCAGTGGCCATGGAGCCCAACAGGGATGAGTTCTGGTGTAACACAATTGTGGCCCAGATGCAACCCAGGGGGGCTGTGACCAAGTGTTCCGGGTGACATAGTGTGAATCCCATGGCTGCTCCCCTGGATCCAGTGTCAAAGGGGCATCCCAGCCATCCACCATAATACTTATTTACATATACTTGTATGTTTAGATTACATTTAATTAAAATGATCTATTTTTTTGTCTTCCTTAGTTCCTTAACATCTTTTTTTGGTTGCTGATTTTGGAAATCTGGCTACCCTGATCGGGAGGTTAAACACACAAAAGGCAAAACAAAAGTGACATCTTGCAATGGGCCCAAGTCAAACCCAGAGAGACAAACAACAATAATGGAAATCAAAAGAAACTAAGCCAAAATCCTCTCTGCCTTATATCCCTATCCCTAAACAGCTAGCAAACATACAAGTTTGTTTGTATTTAATCTAATCTAATCTTCTTTGGGTAATAACATGTGCATCAAAATGACCACACAAAACAAAAAGAGGTCTTGTAAAAACAAAACATAAAAAATATCATTTACTAAAATGAAAATAAAACACAACATAAAAATAAGACAGAATTCAAGACGTATCAAAACCTTAGAAAATCCAGAAAACTTAAAAATAAACACAACATTTAACATTAAATAAAATAAAAAAAAAAATCATAACAAAGATCCCTATCTTAATAAGCAGACTCTGGATGTTCCTACATGAAGACGACACTGTCTCAAAAAGGCATTTAACACAAACATGACCATAGGGAACCCTTTACTGCCCCACAACAAAATTCCAGGTTTGTCCTTACAAGCTGGAAAGGAATGCCCTAATGAGGACACAGGTGGACAGGAGATGGAGGAGTCAAGCAAAAGAGAAGTCAACAGGCCAAAACAAGTTTGAAACAAAAAAAGAGGTAAGATTCAAATGACGGGACAAAATGTGAAGCGAAATCAAAGGTTAAAAATGGACCAAAACAATTAATCAAAATACCAAAGTAAACATGACAAAAATGTTGTTTGCTTTTCTTAATACTAGAATAAGACTACTATCACATTGCTATGTTTTATAGCTAGAGGATAATGATGTCACACATTACAGGACATCAGTTACGTGAAACATGGTACTTCTGCAACATTAAAACAATATGCTGGTGTCAAAAGCTCATATAAAATTATGATGCTGTAAATACATAAAAATTGAATATATGTAAAAATGAATCCCAAGAAACATTACTTCCTAAAACTTATTACCAACATGATCAATCTTTAACACTGTAACCAGGCCAATGTACAAGATAACAGATCAGAGAACCACACTCTTGAAAATCCAACATGTTCTGATCATCACAATCATTGTCAGTGTGCACTTGGATCAGTGGAGTAAGAGAATACTTTTACTGTTGTTGCTGTTGTTGTTAGGAGCACAGGCTGATACAGCGCATTGCCGCACCCACCACACGACAAACCAACTCAGGATCCCAGATTAGGTCCCGAGTGCAGCCATGCAATGGGTGGCACCTCAGCACCACACTAGTTCAGATGGAATGGAACAGTGTGAGGTGTTTTATGGTGGCTGGAGTGCCAATTCTGCCACCAACCCCCTGGTTTTCCCCTGCACTATGGAGGGCCTACATGCAGGGCTGGATTAACGTCATAACCAGGATGAAGCAATAACTAAATGGTAAAAAACAGGCAATCTAGACACATTACTGAAGGGCAAATCTTGAGATTAGCTAGAAAAGCCAGTTTAAAAGTTACTGGACCCATCTGCTTATCAACCCTTAAATGGATTTCCAGTGTTATGAGCCACAAGTAGGGCTTTGTGCCCGCCCAGCGTTAAATACTGAAGATTTTATGTGTTTGTATTCTGCTCGCCATTTGTTTCCACTGGATGCAGATTCTCCTGAACTGAACTTAACCCATAATGTCACCCAGTCAAATACTCTTTCAGACTAGGTACAGAGGATCTGACTGATGGAAGATGCAGCAAAAAAGGCTTATAATCATACAAGCTTTAAAAAGGTGATATTTTATTAGGCGTTTGGTAGAGCACATTTCTGGAAAACTCAGCTGATGGTCACACAGGCTTCCAGTCTAATTGGAAACTATTCACTTTGCGTCGAAAATAATTTTACAAGTCCCATTGCACTCTTTCAGTTTGTCCATTGGAGTCCGGATAATATCCAGGAGTAAAAATTAATTCACAACCCATTTTATTAAAAAACAGTCATCAAAAGAAAGACAAACTGACTGTAGAAAGCCATTAAGTTAGACGACGTCTACAATAAAAATGGCAATGAACTGTCAAATAGACAGTAACTTGTGAAGAAATGTAAAATGAGCACATTTAGAAAAGCAATCGTAACAACTACAATAGTTATACAGTTTGGTGGGGAGGAAAGATTAGTGATCAGATCCATCAAAATTGCCTTCCAAGATTGATTAGGTGAAGAAACACGTAGCAGCAAACCTGTCAGAAAATGTTGCATGGATTTGGTCCTACAACAAGTTTCAAAAGTCAAGAATACAAATCACTTACAGTATTTTTGATACATCCAATATGCCTTCACTAAAAATACTGTTTAAGAAGGTCAGGGGTTTGGGCTGTACTAGGAAGACCAAAAATCTTTGAAGACAGTCCAGGGGCCTCATGTATAACGCCGTGCGTAGAACTCGCACTATAACATGGTGTAAGCACAAAAGCCGAAATGTGCTTACGCACAGAAAAATCCAGATGCAGGAATCTGTACGTACTCCAACTTCCACGTTCTTCCGCTACATAAATCCCGATCAGCGTGAAAACTAACGCTCGTGCACGCGCATTATGTAACACCCCAAATCCTCCCAGAATTACGCCTATTTGAATATGCAAATCAATATAAATCGCCCTTAAGCGCAGTCTTCTGTGAAAAGACAATGGGAAAAGCATGGGGAAAATATAAGAATTTCAGCCAATACCAAGTGGAGGCAAAGGAAAAACATACTATTTGTTAAAATAAACCGTGGTATAATCAACAAAATGAAGTTGATCGAGTGACATAGCGTGTTGGAGAAACTTGAAAGCTCACATTCACAAAATCGCACAGTGCCGGAAATAAAAAAGAAGTCACATATCAAAGTTGCCGTGAAAAGAAGAGTTGTAAGCCCACTGTTTGAGTGTCATATGAAAGTTTATTAGGTACAGAGAAAAAAGGCACACGGTGGGGAAAAAGCACGAAATGTCAACTTCAATCTCGACATTTCCACTTTAATCACGTAGTTTATTTTGTCATTTAGTAGAACATTATAAACTTCATCTTAAAATCGTTTAATTAACCAGTTTCTCAAATCACATCGTAATTAAAGTAGCACGTTAAATGCTTTGTTTTGTATTTGATCTTCTACTCGTATGTGATCTATGTGTGTGAATCACTACTTGCTTCTTAAACTGGCTCTCTTCCTCCAACTGGACACAGAGTCCATTACATTCGTGATATTACAGCTCTCTGAATAACTAAAATACTGAGATGTATACGTGATGTCATTTTCATGATGATAGGAGTTAAAGCACGTTATTTAACATGTGTTTCACTTCGATGAAATAATTTATTGTCGAAATTTGTTGCTGCGTTTTTAGCTGTGTTGTTATTTTCTCTTTCTGTGTTATATTCAATATATATTGGCGTAGCCGTCACTGCAGTCAGTGCTTTTCTTTCCCTAAGTGACCGATCGCCATACAATCAGCTCTGTAATAGACGTTAAGCCATCTGTAAGCTTAGCGCCGATTCTTCAAAACGCTTAAAGAACATTGAAATATCTTCGTAGTACATGTTTAATTATTCTATCCTTCACGACACTCCCAGTGAAGAATATAGATTATTTAAATTAAGTTAAAGTTTTATGTGTATAATTTAACAAACATATTTTGCTGCATTTCACCTTAAAAATGATATCGTCATCATATGTAAATACGCGCTTTATAAAGTGGCTCAGGTTGTGAGATGTTATAACTGTAGTGCAAGTTTACAGTGGGGTGATAGTACTTATAAGTACAAACCGTTCTACAAGGAGCAATTGATTAAGTGCATTTAAAGTTCTTGGGATGAAACTGTTTCTGAACCGCGAGGTCCGTACAGGAAAGGCTTTAAAACATTTTGCCGTGGCAGAGACAGTGTGTGCTTAATGCTGTATACCGATAATTCTCTTTCCGATCAGCTGCTGCTGTGATTCACACTCAGATACAGTGATATAAATACTCCGAGTGGTGTAGTGAGAGTAATATGGAAAAAGAAGATCCGCTGTGGCAACTCCTAACAGGAGGAGCTGAAAGAAGAAGAAGAAGAAGGAGAAGAAGGAGAAGTGAGAGTAACAACGCTAAAGCAGTTATGGTATTTGGAATACTATGGCTGTTCCCTGGACCATTATATTGTTACGAGTTAATTACAATCAGATGCATTACACTAATAAACAATATGTGGTTAGTTTCTGTGTATTTATAAAGCCGCGTCATGAAAATAATGTGTAATCACACAAGAACAGTACCACTGCTTTGACGCTGGGTGCTGCCAGTTTGCAAAACCGAGCGGAGAACTTGCGTACAACAAGGCATGAGGTACCGTGGAAAAGTGCGTGGCTTTACGCCAAGTGTAGGTTTTATACATCGCGATTTGAACGTGGAAAAGTTCTTACGCAACATTTCTGTGCGTACGCACCGTTTATACATGAGGCCCCAGAACATTACCTCAGGTGAATTCTGTTGAGCTTTCCTGATGAAGTTGAGGCAGTAATTCTAAAAGTGTAATCACCAGCGCATTTAACAATAATTCTTCTGTACTCATAGTGCCTATTGTAAGTATTAAATGTGGCTTTCCACTCATCCTCTTTTTAAGTGTATAAAGATGTATGCACTTCGTACATCCAGCTTTTTCTTTTTTAATATGGTAGAACCTGACACCTTATTTGATAAAGAAAAGTTAAGTAGAAGGTAACAATTATTATTTTTTTTTTTTAACTTTTATTAATTTTATTGCAATCATTCCATACAAATCAATCAATTTTGACAAAAAGTAGGATTGACAACAAGTCGACCCCCACCCTATGAGAGAGAGAGGAAGGCCAACAGAGTCAAACTTAAGGCTTGTAAACATACCTAAATTGATGAGCTGGATAAGCCAATAGAGATGAATGGAGAAGAAACAGAAATGCAGAAATAATTGCTTCCTCTGTACTTTAAGAGCTTATTCTAAAATATTACTGATTAGATCCTGCCATGTTTGGAAAAAAATCTGTACAGATCCTCTAACTGAGTATTTGATTTTTTCCAATTTCAAATAGTATAACACATCGGTTTCCCACTGACTTAAAAGAGGAGAGTTTGGGTTCTTCCAGTTTAGCAAAGTAAGTCTGCGTGCCAAAAGTGTAGTGAATGCAATCACAGTTTGTTTGTCCTTCTCCACTTTAAACCATTATTTTTAACTGAGATATTATTTAAATCTCTATACACCATATTCACCAAAGAAAAGTCTATCTCCTACAGAACTGCCTGATGGCCTAATAAATCCAGTTTGCAAAGTTACCTGAACATACTCCACCACAATTTGGGTATCTGGCTAGGAAAGAATGATGATGGGGTATCTGGTTAAAGCTCTAAAGCACAATCCTACATCTTCAAAATCTTTGTAAGAATACTGCAAAAAAATCAACAGCAATGTGTGAAGTTGTATGTAAGATGTTGGAAACAAACTGTACTTGAAATTTATGTCTGTTTCGAAAATAAATTAATATAAGGATTGTGCTTTGTAAGCCAAGAGAAACACAAAGCTACATGAGGTAGAGATCTGCTGAAAACAGAACATGTCAGGGATTCATGGTATAGAACACCAACTTGAAGTTTAAGGGGATCAATTCAAGGAGTCCAGTGCCAATGTGATTGCCATCAATAGAGACTACCCATGGGTTATATTTATAATTCCGAGAGTAGTCTGTCACCTATTACTTTTTCACAAAAGTAATGGACTTGAATCTTTACAGGGACCACTAAAGACTTTTCTGAGAGGATTTGACTGTAATTGCCTACTTTCATCTGTAGTTTGGGACAGCCTGCATATAAATGTCCCAAGCCGCCACAATAAAAACTCAACACCTCCCCTAAACATTTCTTTAATTCACTAGAGCTTAGTTTTCCTATTAAAGGGGATTTTCAGTTTGGTGGTGCATTTTTATCTCTTTTTTTTTTTCATTTGTAAGAGCCAGGAAAACTATCTCATTAAACATAGTAGATAATACAGCAGAGCTGAGCTGAGCTCATTAATTAGTTTGCTTTGTTTCTCTTACTCAGCCTGTCTGTCTTTTTAATGACAGGCTCCATCTCAGACTCCATAGTTAATTTAGATTCAAGATTATATTAGGATTTGATGGAAAAATCACATCCCAAAAACTAACATTAGCAACAAGGATCAGCACAATAAAACAAAGTCCAAATTTAGAAAGTCAAAAAGCCCGATTATGAAAATGATGAATGAGCATGTAAATTCAAAAAGAAACAAAGCCAAAATTCTTTCCTTAAATAGCTACCAAATGTGACACAGTTTGTTTGTGTTTGATCAAAACTTTTGGATGGTGAATGCAGCCACCACACTCCTAAATACCTTCTGGAAGATGATGTCATACGATGCAGCTTCATGGCTAACGACAAATGTCTCAAACTGGCAGTGCCAACAAAAAAACAAATACTGTATGTGATATATAGGTTGTTTCAGAACATTAAAAATAACCATAAGCTTTAAAAAAGTACAAATTTAAATATGCAACAAATTAAAAACTTACAAATTCATAAAAATGAATGACTTGGTCTTCCAAACTGAGCATTGTATAACAAATTCACAATAGCTTAAGCCATTTATATGGCTGAAAAATGGCACATTTCTTAAACCTGCATGGCCAAAACTGCCAAAACACTTTGCCAACACAATACTTTAAATATTTTGAGTAATTTAATAAATCGAATCATAAAATTATCATGGTAAATTTATTCAAATATTCACAAATTCAAATTTCTAATTTCCAAACAAAATAACAAAACACAAAAACCAAAATTCCAAATATCACGATTCAAGAAAAGAAGTACTATAATATAAACATTGTCAAAATGTCAACTAAACAAGTATCTACAGTAAGACAAAATCCACTAATTCAAAAAGTCTCAAACCTGAAACGTTAAAATTGAAAGGATTTTTTCATGATACTGTATAAATTATTTTGGATTTATAAGGAGCTGGCAATGTTAAATAAAAATATGATCTACAATAGTGTGTGTATTTTTCCTTTACTACTGTTATGATGCAGGGAGGTCTCTTCCACAATCATCACTGGGGCCTCCATACTGGCTGGAGAGCACACCAGAATCCTTGAGACTGGCCCAACTGCAGACCTCCACATCTCTGCTGGACATCCATTACAGGGTTTTGTCACTTGGTTTACTTGAGTCAGATAACCCTTCACCAACTCTAATCTTAATAATAGTGTAACTGGGTGTTGTCACTGTTGTATAATATAAAACAACAACCTCCCTATTGTCTTGGAGCTGTGGCAGTCTGCAGCTAGTGTCAATTGGAATGAGACTGCGGTCTTCAGGGGAAACAGGCCGTCAATGTTGGAAACTGCCCACAAAACTATAAGTCCCAAAATCCATTAGCAAATGCCCTTACAAGGAGGAGGTCACCGTAAACCACTGGGTGTATAATAAGGGGCAGACAAGGAAACTTTATCAAAATAATTGTGTTGTTTACAGTGTTTCATGTCCGGCTTGTGTTTGTGAATTCTGTATCAATGTTTTAATTTGTGTCTTGATTTGTTCTCAATATGATCAGCACATTTAACTACTTATTATAAGTATGACGTCTTATTATTTTCAGGGAAGAGAAAACAGGGTTGTGGTCAATAAGGCCCCAGTATCATAAGAAGTAGCCAGTAACGAGTAGCTGCAAACCTCATCTGATCGGGGTTCATAGGAATTGGAGTTCTGTCACTCAGCCCTGTTGGTGCCATGGGTGCCATCAGGGGGTGCTGGGCAGCCCTATGTAGTGGGGCTCCATCCTTACTTGGAAGTGCTCCCAGGCCAAGCCCTTGGGACATAGGAAGTACTTCTGGGATTGTTTAAAAACAGCCACCTGCCTTAATTCCGAGAATCGGTTGGAAGAGAACAATGCATAACAGAAGAGTGGAGGCGGAAGAGACAGAGACAAGGAGAAGAAAAACAATAAAGTGCTGTGCTTTATATTTGTGTTTGTTGCACTGTACTTGTGCCGGTGGGAAACTTGGGAAATGTTTCCCACTGAATAAAAGCCTTGTGTGTGTGCTGGACTTGTCCCTTGTGTATGTTGGTGTCTGGTTTGGGGAGTTGGTGCACCCCCTGGTGGCCACTATACAGTATACAATATATATATTGTAAAAGAAGCAATAGACAATATAAAGGTTTGGGGTTTTCCGGCCCCGTATATTGCAGACAATCCACAATATTTCAAAAAAAAAACAGGTCAAAATATAAACAAAACAGTTCATATGCGCGATGCCTTTCAGAGGCGTCGGCGGCCATTTTATAGAGGAGGGGCCGGAAGTGAAGGAATGCTGGGAAGGAACCGTGAGGGAGGATGGGACTGCTGACGTCAGGAAAGATGGCGGAGGAAGGGCGGAAGTGGACATACTGCCTGCAGGCTATGATGGCGGAGCGTCTCTTTATCTGGAAGACAAAGGAGAAAGGTTAGAACCCCGCCACTCCCCGCCAGCGAACGCCTTTCGAAGAGGTTTAAGATCCGTCCGCGGCCTCCTACTCAGCAAGATGCGTGACAATATATATATATATATATATATCAAAAAAGACAAGGGTCTTTATTCCTAATCATTACCTGTGCTTGTAGCGTGGAAGCTTGATACAGTGCACAATCTCCCTATTGAATAAGGATTTTCATGTAAAGCAGCAGTTCATTATTGATTCCAGAAGTTTTTTAATTATGACATTTTTTTCGTTGCACATTACTATGAACATCTCAGTGGTAATTATTGTCAGAAGTTTACTATTTGGAATTGACACTTTCAATAATTAAAGATTTTAGCAGCAGCGATATTAGATATGCTTTCTCCGAGGTGTTGTGTTTCTCATTGAACGAGACCTTTAGGAATTCTCAAGTCACTGCACCACACTAAGCTTCATCTTTATCCTGGTGTGGAGTAAGAAGTGGCGCTTAGTTGCCTTGGTTACTGAGTGCTCCTCACTCTGATCCTGTTTGGTGGAGCCAAAAACAGCTGGAATAAGCCCGGCTTGTTGAGTTAAGCACATAGCTTGCTGTGGAATACTCCTTAGAAAACACTATTTGGTTGTGACTGTGAAATTTATTGAATGATTTATAGATAGGACATATAAACAAAAAAAACATTGTAAATTAATGTATGTTTTAATGGTCTGTTTCGAGCCACTTCCTTGAGCTTGGAAAATTAGCTAAACATAAAATATTGCATTTTTTTCAAAGTGTACCCTGCAATTAAGTGGCACCCAATCCATTAGTGGTTGCTGCCTTCTGTTTAGTGCTTCTGGGATAAGCTCCTGCTCCCTGTGAACATAATCCAAAATATAGAATAAGTAGGAAAATTAACACAAATAAGTACACTGAACAAATAGATAATGTAAAACACTGTGTTCACCCGAGGGAAAGACAGGCCCAAAAAAAGCATAAATTTTGGGGTGCCAACCCAGCCATCCCCATTTACTTAATAGTTTGAACAAACAAAACACTTGATGGCGTGAAAATGAAACAAAAACAGTTGCCACCAGGATAACATGGCTAGAATAATAATGACTGCTTTGTCTGTTGTCATTTGATTGAAGAGCTCCTTTGCTCTGGTTGTTAGGGCAAGAAGTGACGCTTCCTTCTGGGTGGTCATGCTTTTATGGCTCAGGGACTGGAAGGGGTGGAATCAGTTGTCCTCATTGGACAATTTCTCTGCACTGTAGAAGAAAAGTGGCAGCATCCCCTCTCGGTCAAGAGTGGTACCACATACTTGGGAGGATCTTGGAGAGTGACCTCTGATGATGACCTCTTGATGACTTCTTGTGATGACACAAACCAATTACTGATCATAGAAAAAAATACAATTCCACTAATCATGCACTTAATATATATAGTAACACATTTTATTGTAAAAAAAAGTAAATTTTACATAAGAAAAAAGGAATACGTGCCAAAAACACATTTGACAACTAATAATAAAATAAAATGGGAACCATGTAATAGTTAAATCCATAAAAACAACTAATTATATGTGGTGTCACAAAAAGCAGACACTATCCATCAATCCATCCATTATCCACTGCTTATCCGAGGTTGGGTCCTGGGGGCAGCAGCCTAAGCAGGGAAGCCCAGACATCCCTCTCCCCGGCCACCTCCTCCAGCTCCTCTAGGAGGACTCCGAGGTGTTCCAGGGCCAGCCAGGAGATAAAATCCCTCCAGCGTGTCCTGGGTCTGCCCCATGGCCTTCTCCCAGTGGGGCATGCCCAGAGCACCCCCCCCTGACATCCTGACCAGATGCCCGAACCACCTCAACTGACTCCTCTCAATGCGGAGGAGCAGCGACTCTACTCCGAGTCTCTCCCGGATAACTGAACTCCTCACCCTATCTGTAAGGGAAAGTCCAACCACCTTGTTGAAAAAACTAATTTCAGCCGCTTGTATCTGCAATATTCCTCTTTCGGTCACTACCCAAAGTTCGTGGCCATAGGTGAGGGTAGGAACGTAGATTAACTGGTAAATCGACAGCCTCGCCATTTGTTACAGCTCTATCTTCACCACGACGGACTATTGCAGAGCCCGCATTACTGCGGATGCCGCACCGATCCGTCTGTCAACCTCCCATTCCATTCTTCCCTCACTCTTGAACAAGACCCCAAGATACTTGAACTCCTCCACTTGAGGCAATACTCTGCTCCCAACCTGGAGAGAGCATTCCACCCTTTTCCAACTGAGAACCATGGCCTTGGATTTAGAGGTGCTGACTCTAATCCCCGCTGCTTCGCACTCGGCTGCGAACCGCTCCAGTGAGAGCTGGAGGTCACTGTCTGATGAAGCCAACCGAACCACGTCATCCACAAATAGCAGAGACGAGATTCTGAGGTCACCGAACAAGACCACCTCCCCTCCTTGGCTCCACCTAGAAATTCTGTCCATATAACTTATGAACAGAATCGGTGACAAAAGGCAACCCTGGCGGAGTTCAACCTCAACAGGAAAAGAGTTCGACTTATTACCGGCAATGCGGACCAAGCTCCTGCTCCTCCTGTGCAGGGACTGGATGGCTCGTAAAAACAAGCCTTGTACCCCATACTCTTGGAGCACACCCCACAGGATGCTTCGAGGGACACGGCCGAATACCTTTTCCAAATCCACAAAACACATGTGGACTGGTTGGGCAAACTCCCATGCCCCCTCCAGGATCCTCGCCAGGGTGTAGAGCTGGTCCAGTGTTCCACGACCGGGACGGACTCCGCATTGTACCTCTTGAATCCGAGATTCGACCATCGACCAAACTCTCTTCTCCAGCACCCCTGAATAGATCTTACCGGGAAGGCTGAGGAGTGTGATCCCCCTATAGTTGGAGCACATCCTCCGGTCACCCTTCTTAAAAAGGGGAACCACCACTCCGGTTTACCAAGACAGAGGCACTGCCCCCGATGTCCATGCGATGTTGCAGAGACGTGTCAACCAGGACAGCCCCATAACATCCAGAGCCTTGAGGAACTCAGGGTGAACCTCATCCACTCCAGGGGCCCTGCCACCTCAGAGCTTTTTAACTACCTCGGCGACCTCAGCCCCTGTTATGGACAGGATCCCCCCGGAGTACTCCAGCTCTGCTTCTTCTAAGGAAGACATGCTGGATGGATTGAGAAGATCCTCAAAGTATTCCTTCCACCGGTCAATAACATCTACAGTTGAAGTCAGCAGGACCCCATCTTCACTGTTCACAGTGTTGGTGGAGCACTGCTTTCCCCCTTCTGAGGCACCTGACGGTTTGCCAGAATCTTCTCGGTGCCGACCGAAAGTCTTTTTCCATGGTCTCCCCAAACTCCTCCCATGACCGAGTTTTTGCCTCTGCAACAGCCGATACTGCCACACACTGTACCCCTCAGCTGCCTCGATCATCGAGCTGCGACCTTGGGCATCCTGGTGCAAAATGCACTTATGGACACCCTTATGCTCGAACATGGTGTTGGTTATGGACAATCCATGACCAGCACAGAAGTTCAACAATTGAACACCACTCGAGTTTAGATTAGGGAGGTCGTTCCACCCAATCACGCCTCTCCAGTTTTCACTGTCATTGCCGACGTGAGCGTTTAAGTCTCCCAGCAGGACGATAGAGTCCAGGGACTCCAAGAAGGCTGGGTACTCTGAACTGCTGTTCGGCGCATAAGCGCAAACAACAGTCAGAGTCCTTCCCCCAACTCAAAGTCGTAGGGAAACAACCCTCTCGTCCAACGGGGAGAACTCCAACGTACACGCCTCAAGCCGGGGGGCCAGAAGCAAGCCCACCCCTGCCCAACGCCTCTCACCCACAGCAACTCCAGAGTGGAACAAAGTCCAGCCTATCTCAAGAGGAATGGTTCCAGAGCACAGACCATGCGTAGAGGTGAGCCCGACTATATCTAGCCGGTACCTCTCAACCTCTCACACCAGTTCAGGCTCCTTCCCCGCCAGAGAGGTAACATTCCATGTCCCAAAAGCCAGTTTTGGAAACCGAGGGTTGGAACGCCAGAGTTCCCACCTTCGGCTACCACCCATATCACATTGCACCGGACCCCTATGGCCTCTCTTGCAGGTGGTGGATCCACAAGAGAGCAGAACCATGTTGCTCCTTCGGGCTGAGCCCAGCTGGGCCCAGTAGTTGAAGGTCCAGCCACCAGGCGCTCGCCAGCGAGCCCCTTCCCAGGTACCCCAGGTACTCTTTCCCAGGCAAGAGAAACGCCGATCCTTGTTTTAAGTCCATATGGGGTCTTGGACACAAGAGTCATAAAAAAGGTTTGGGGCAGCCACCCGTATAATATTCCTTGGCTGCAGATGGTTAAATTGCTAGCACTGATGTGCTCAGAACAGAATCCAAAACAGAACTGACTAGGTTAGTCAAATGTGGTGGCTTTAAAGGCCAGAAAAGGAAGTGAAGTCATCGAGGGCGGAAGCAGAAGGGTCCTCTTCCATAGGTTCAGACCGGGGGCCGGAACAGGAAGTCTCTTTGGTTATGGGTTCTTCACCGGAAGTGACATTATCCAAGGTTCCGGAACTGGAAGCGAGATCATTAGGGCCAGGCGGAATTCCCATGAACAGTCTGTAGGAAAGTGAGAAAAAAGGTCAGTGCACTCCACCACCCTCTGGTCTGGCTTGGAATTACTCTCATTTAGACCCTTTAGCTGCCTCCCAAGTGCACATGTGTGACTGTGGGTTAAATAAACTGAAACCTCTATGCAAATTTTCCCTTCAATTTACTGCAAACAAAATGACAAACGTTGAATATAAGTAAAAATTAAAAAATTGAAAGATTATTATATACAGTATAATAACTATCCAGGAAAGTTTACACTTTGAAAGCAAAGCCAAGCAAGGTGTCAAAAATGAACACAAAATAAATATAAAAAATTCAAAAATAACATGAGCCTGCTTAGTGATCCATAATTATTTTTAATGTGATTATTCACAGAAAAGTAACACAGAAAGAAAAAATAAGTTTATCATCCAAAGTTAATCTGTGTACAGTAACCTTATACAGTAAAAGCATTGTTAATTATATTGCACGTTTAGCTCCTTATAATCTTTAAGATGTTAGATGTAATGATAATAAAATTGTCACATTTTCATAAGCTGCATCTTTCAAAGCAGCTTACAGCTTTCTTATTGTTTATTTGTTAAGCTAATCTTTTCTGTATTTTGGTTAAATCCTCAAAAGCTCTGTAATTTCCTTGTTAAAGTCTCAGTTATAGTGAGTTGGATTATTTTGATCTTTGTAGGCTGCATTGTTTTTATTTACTGCTATAAAATCTCTCCTACTTTTCATCGAGAAGCTTGCTATTACTGGTAATTAGGCTTCATGTATAGTGGCTTACACTCCTGAGTTCTCCTTAAATTTCTCCTTGTGAGATACATTGCAGTAGCAGTCATATCCGTTAATGAAATCTTTAATTTATATAGCATTTTTTCACAGATACATCATCAAAAGACAGTTTACAAAGGATACTGGAATACAACACAAGGCCATCTTGTTAACTGTTCTGCTCACTGATGGAGGTGTAGCGGTTCTCTCACTGTGGACTGTTGGAGCTGCTTGGCCCTTTCATCTTTATCTGTATGGCCTGTATTTCCACCTGAATTGACTCTTTCAGCTCACATCATCAGTTCACACTCCTAGCTGACCCTTGTGTGTACAAACCCCATCTCAATTGTCAGACAGGAAGGTGAAAGACCCCAAAGAGTAGATGTGCCATTGTATCACACCATTTGAGATCTTTATTTCCATTCCATTCCATTTTTGCTCATGATATCACACTACTAAAGTTCATCAGGTATGAGTGACAGTCTCTTGACAACATTTATTGACAGGGCTGGAAAACTACAGGGCGAGTACTGCAGTCTCATCTCTTATCACGTGTGACAGACTGATAGCAGCAGCCGCCACAAGTGCTGAGCTTGAAACAGCATTTATTTTATAACGTTTACCTTCAAAGTCATCCTGATTTGTTTCTATCATTCTGTTAATTTTTTGTATTTGAAAATGTATTATAATCTGTTACATTTGTAAAGTGCCTTAGCTACATGCTGTTAATGGCACCAAATTGATTTACTGATAAAATTCTGACCAGAGACTAAAACTAAAGCACATAGAAAAAAAAAACGCAGTAATCAGAAGTGCTTGATCTTGGGAACGCGTATCAGGAATGAATGCAGAGTAAGAGCGAAAGAGATCTAAGAAAGGAAAAATGAGCAACTTCAGCCCAGAGCGGTTTAATGAAACAGAGAAGCACAGGGTGCCTTTCCTAAGATGCTGCCTAGTTTTTAATGAGCATACTTTTACCCAAAAACAAAAGGAGGGAGATGACACGCACAGGAGAGCCTGCGAGTGTTTCAGAAACTGCATGCAGACACATAAAAGCACAACACAAAATCAACAACAGCTACCAGCTGCTGAATGACCTACAGACATTTACTGGAAGGAGGATTTGACCACTGATATGTTAACTCAACATGTAAGAGCGTCACAAATCTGTGCTTATTCCTTGTCTTCAACCCCATCACTCAGACTCTTCTGGTTTGATAGCTAAGTTTCACTTACTCAGAAACTGGACAGGAACAACTGCTACAACTATGAGATTTTTTTCCAGCCATATGACACCGAAGACGATTGAGATAAACCTTGTACACAGACTGCAGATTAGTTAGTTATAGTTATTTCTCTTCACTCTGTTCAGAGCAAAGGGCCTTCACTCTAAGTTTCTTTCTATCTCTACCTTGGGTTATCCATTTCACCTCTCCCAATGATTGATGGTCTTAAGTTCTGACTGTAGGGTTCTTCTCCATGTCAGTGTTGTATATGATTGTTCAATAATGCTTTTTTCGATTACTTTATGTTCAGGTATTGATTGCTGTGGTCTGTGTCTTTTGGGACGTATGACTTCCTGAGGGAAGGGTATGAATTAAAAAACACGCTGTATGGAGAGTTGGTTAAACAGGGTTCAAAATAAACAGCATTCGAAACGTTATTCTGAGTGTGTCGCTACTTCAAACTAAAGAACATTACAGTCAGGACTGGTCTTTCTCTTTTTCTTTTTCCCTGCAGATCCATTTCAAGGCATAGTGTGGAATGTTTGTCTGCTCCCTGGGTAGGATGTGTCCGATCCACTTCCATTTCCTTGTCTGGATGGAATGAATGATATGGTCTCTGCTGGGTTCTCCACCAGAGCTCCTGGTTGGAAATCCACTCTGGCCACCTAATAAGCAGGATCTTTTGTAGACAGTTGTTAATGAAAACTTGTAGCTTGTGGTCAAGGTGCTTGGTGTGTCTCTTGGTCTCTGCCACTTACATTAGCTCAGACTTGACATTTGTGTTAAACACCCCCACCTTGGTATGAAGACTAAGGTTTTTATTCTTCCCCAGTGACATCAGGGCGACAAAGGCCTGGTGTGCTTTAGTGATCACATCTTCATCTGTCCTTCTTGTTTTGCTAACAAAACTGCCCAAGTATGTGAAGCAATCAACATCTTTAACGGCCTATCCATTGATGGTGAGCAGAGCTTTCTGGGTGGAGTTCTCTTGCAGACACTTGGTCTTCACTATGCTGATCACCAGTCCTGTGGCCCTGCTAACACTATGGAGTTTGTCTTTGCCTGGATGCAGTGGTGGGTATGCAACAATGGTCCAATGCCATATGTAAAGACTAGGTCGCCCAGCTTCTCGGTCAGGGCCCACTCTATGCCCCTAGGTTGATCCATTGTTGTCCTCATCACCCAATCAATCACAAGCAAGACGGTTATTGGTGATAGGAGGCAGCCATGCCTGACTCCAGTGTTTACAATGAAGGGTTCTGATGACTTGGCAATGGGTGTCTTTGTAAAGGCTCTTTATCACACTGAAAATCATCAGAGGAATGCCCTAATGCCTAAGGACTCTGCAAATCACTATTCTATCCATGATAATGAATGCCTTCTTGAAATTGATGAAAACAACATAAAGTGATGACTGTTACTCCAGTGACTGTTATGTGATGATGCAGAAGGTCACTACCTGATCTAGACAAGATCTCCCACCTCAGAACCCTGTCGGTTCCTCTCTTAGCTTACGCTCAGTGGCTGTTCTACTCCATTCTAGAACCCCTTCTGACAAAGACCTTGCTTGGAAGAGACAGGAGCTGGACTCCTCACCAGTCCTGTCAGCCAGTGAGATCTTCCTTTCTCAGAGGTTTGACTGTGTTGTCTGTTCTCCTTTCCACTGCTAATAGTAGTAAATGAATACTAAATAGAATAGTGCACAACATAAAAAAACCCAAAAACCAGATGGAGTATCCTAAAGGGCTACAGGTATTCCATTAGGACCACAATTCCACCAGCTGCCCACCTAACTGATATTTTCTTCTGGCTGAAATCATTTGGAGTGTTTTGTCCAACTAAAGAATACATGACCTGGTACTAATCTTCATTTTCAGCACGTACCTGTGGACCTTTTGCCCAGAGGGGACTGGGCGGTCCCTTGGTCTGGAATCCCTACAGATTTTTTTTTTCTCCAGCCTCTGGAGTTTTTTTTGTTTTTTTTTCTGTCCACCCTGGCCATCGGACCTTACTTATTCTATGTTAATTAATGTTGACTTATTTTATTTTTTATTGTGTCTTCTCTTTTTCTATTCTTCATTTTGTAAAGCACTTTGAGCTACATTTTTTTTGTATGAAAATGTGCTATATAAATAAATGTTGTTGTTGTTGTTTTGATGAGAGAAGAAAGACATTTAAGTGTTTATTTAGGGAAAGCAATTACCAGGTATATAACTCATAAGCGATGTTTTCATATCATATCTGTTCTCTCTGATTGCTGTAGGACCCAAGCCTTGGTATGGTCTTCTTCTGCCTACAGTTCCATTAATTTTATACTGAACCCCAACCTCTAAAACCTACACTGGCTTAGGCAATTTTCTAGTTATCTACTTAAAACAATAATTTAAACTTGAAACAACTAAACAACAGATGATCACCAAACTATCTGTATTAGACAAAAGTGAAATAAGTATACTTCAAAATATGTAAAAATCAGAACAAGTGTTGCACAGACATCAAAATCCCACACTGCCTCTTCTGACATCTGCAAAATTCAGAGTTGTTCATAAAAGTTTGCATTGCAACTTCCTGACCATTAAAAAAATTCTGTAGCAGACTGAAGCGCTAACGTGTTTTATCTTCAAAGAGACCTCATGCAAAACTGATTTTTTTGTTCTATGTCTCAATTTGAAAAAGGTGCTCACTGTATTTGTCTTCAGCATGTTTTCTTATTTATGTATTCTATCCTAATCAAAATCCCTTTGCATGTCTAATATTCTTCTTGCCTGAGAGCTCTTTCACACACTGTTCTCTTTTCTTTTCTACCCCCATGCAGTTAAATTCAAGTTAAGTTTTCTCATTGTGTTTTTTTCACATTGTTGTGGAGAAATTTTAAGCTAGTCTTTCTCACAGAATAGCTTAATCTTTGATGCATTGGTAGGTTTCCTGGCATTAACTGTTCGCTTCAGGCCCTGCCACAGCATTTTATTGACCTGCAGTCTAGACTTTGACTAAGCCAATAAAATACTTAAATTTTACTTCCATTCATCCATCTTGGCATGTAGATTTTTGACGTACTGTCTTTTTGCATGACGATTCACATTCAGCTCACAAACAGATAACTGATATCTCCCTAAGAATTTTTTGATACATATCTGAATGATTTCTCCCATTATGTTAAGTTTTTCAGGTACTAAGGCAGTGAGACATCCCCACATTATCACTCCCATGGTTGTTCTTTGTTCTTACTTTGGAGTGTTGTGTTTGCTTGATGCTGGAAATATTGAGAATTATGTTATCCAAAAGGTAGGAAAATAGGGTGAGAAGCTCAGTCATCCGGGAGGGGCTCAGAGTAGAGCCGCTGCTCCTCCGCATCGAGAGGAGTCAGATGAGGTGGCTCGGGCATCTGATCAGGATGCCTCCTGGACGCCTCCCTGGTGAGGTGTTCCGGGCACGTCCAACTGGGAGGAGGCCCCGGGTAAGACCCAGGACACGCTGGAGGGACTATGTCTCTCGGCTGGCCTGGGAACGCCTTGGGATTCTCCCGGAAGAGCTGGAAGAAGTGGCCGGGGAGAGGGAAGTCTGGGCCTCTCTGCTTAAGCTGCTGCCCCCGCGACCCGACCCCGGATAAGTGGAAGATGAATGGATGGATGGATGGATGTTATCCAAAAGTTCCACTTTTGTCCATTTTTCCATAGATCTGTCTTCCAAAAGGATTAGGGATCATGGAGGTGCTTCCTGTTCTTGGTTAGGAGTTGGTTCCGCTTAGCTACTCTCAAGTGAAACCCACTTTTGTTCAGTATCTATCTGCCTGTGTAGCGTAATCACAGTGGGGCACCATTGAGCCCTGAACCACAGACGTAATATTATCATAATGCACCTCCAGGTTTAGATAAGGGATTTTATCACCAACACCTTCTTCAATGAACATGGCCAAAATACATACAATTCCAAATTAAATGCTTCTTTCCTTCCTTCTTTCCTTTCTGCCTCCCGACTCTGACTCCCCAAGGCACTGTCCGTCTGGGTTATGTGGAAACCAGGGCAGTCCTTCCGCAGCAACACCCTCTGGTGGTACCAAAGGAACATTTCATTTCCGCACTCTAAATCCCATGCAACCTTGTGGGTATTGTGGGAACACTGCCACCTTCTGTGTGGGAGAATGAACTCCTCCTAGCATCCACCTTTGCCTAGTTAATCAATTGTTCTTCATTCCAAGCTGGTATGAAAAATGTAAGGTGTTCCTGCCGGGTTATGTCTCCTCTCCCACCGTCATTCTGTTATGACTTCCTGACCTGGCCAAAAGTTGTCCTCCATTCCGGCCGGAATGCCTGTCTGTTGTCCATGGGACTTACAGAAGTCATTTGAACACAATATTTGAGCAAATCTCAGCCCAAAATGTGTGCCAATATTATTTTGAGTCGAGTTTTGAAAATTTCTAGTATCGTTCTGTAGCACTGTACTTAGTAATTTATTCCATGTACTGTATCTTTAGTTGTCTGTGTGAAGACTGAACACTGGTTCACAAACTCTGACTTGATGCTGAGGAAAGAGAACAACAACAACAACATTTATTTATATAGCACATTTTCATACAAACAATGTAGCTCAAAGTGCTTTACATGATGAAGAAAGAGAAACAAGACAAAATAAATAATTAAAATTAGGGAACATTTAATTAATATAGAATAAAAGTAAGGTCCGAAGGCCAGGGAGGATGGAAAAAACAAACAAAAAAAAAAAAAACTCCAGACGGCTGGAGAAAAAATAAAATCTGCAGGGGTTCCAGGCCATGAGACCACCCAGCCCCCTCCAGGCATTCTAGGCAACATAAATGACCTCAATCAGTCCTCATGGTATTTAGGGTTCTCATGGAAGAACTTGATGATGATGGGCATGTGGACTTCTGGCCTTAAGGACATCACGGTGCTTTGATTAGGTGGCGGTGGCGCAGGTCGCCACCACAGAAAACCGGAAAAAGAACAGAAGAGAAAGTAGGGGTTAGTACGGATTTTGGAGCCACCATGAATAGTAATGACAATTAATTGAATATACAGAGCATCAGGATTTAACCAAGATGAAGCTATGAGAAAGCCATATTAAAGTAATGTGTTTTCAGCAGTGTTTTAAAGAGCTCCACTGTATTAGCCTTGCGAATTCCTATTGGCAAGCTACTCCAGATTTTAGGTGCATAACAGCAGAAGGCAGAAGTTTACTGTAGCTCTTGGAATTCTAAGTAGACACTCATTTGAAGATCTAAGGTTACGATTCGGAGTGTAACGTGTAAGACATTCCGAAATATAAGATGGAGTGAGATTATTTAAGGCTTTGTAAACGTTAAGCAGTATTTTAAAGTCAATTCTAAATGGCACATCAAAACTGGAGAGATGTGCTTGGATTTTCTTTTCCTAGTTAAGACTCTAGCAGCTGCATTCTGCACTCGTTGCAATCGATTGATGTCTTTTTTGGGTAGTCCTGAGAGGAGTGCATTACAGTAATCTAGCTAACTGAAAACAATTGCAATTCTCTGGACTTTTTTTAAGATCATTTATGATTTCCTGAATGATTTTACATTGATCCTTGCAGTAAGTTCAGCAGGACTGCCATACCTGAAAAGATCTCACTATAGAACTCTAGTGACGTTGTACAGTAGCTCCCTTCTACACCAATCTATATTAGCATCGTTTTTTAATGATGTCTTCATGAATTTTCTGTGATTGTGCTGGTGTGTGTTTGTTGAATCATTGTGCTGGCAAATTGACTCTGATGATAAGAACCAAAATAAGTGAGGTTTTTATTGAGCAAAGCTATCTGCAACCATCCCTGGCTGTCTTTAGTCACCTGACTGTAATGAACTTTTTAACTACATTACTTTAACTAGGGGATAATTATTTTTTCACACAATGACAATTAGTGTTGGATAATTTTGTTCATTAGATAAATATAAAATATTTTAAAAGCATGTATTTAATAACTTAATAATGTTGTACCTTCTTCTTCTTCCTCCTCCTCTTCATCTTTTCCCATTTCTATATAGGGTTGATAGGCCTGATCAGTTTTCTCCAAACAGCTTGGTCCTGCAGCTAATTCCCAATCATCTTCTTTTACTGAATCCATCCACCTCCCCTTAAGCCTCCCTCACTTTCTCTTCCCCTGTACCTCCATTCCCATTACTCTATAAGCCCACATATTCATTGTGTCACCTCGTCACATGTCTAGACATCTTCAACTTTCTTTTACATTCTTAGACATGCCCACATTTGTTGTACCCTCTGATTGTCTCATTTTTTATTCTGTCCTTTTTTGTAACTTCACATATCCATTCTCAACATTCTCATTTCCGACACATCTAACTTCTTCCTCTGTGCTGCTTTTATTGCCCATGTCTCAGCTCCATACATCACTGCTGGTCTTACCACTCTCTTACCTTACCTTACTTTTAACCTTCACCTTAATTCTTCAGTCACACAATACTCCTGATACCTTCTTCCAATTGTTCACTCTGCTCATTTAAATGACTATTAGGGGCTTTAACTGGAAGGAGGAGATATGAGTTTGTAACAACCTCGGTGAGGAATCACATAAACAAAAATGAAACTGCAAATATCCCTGTGCTCTTTACAGAAGACAACCTATGGATTTACATTGTTTATTCATTCTAAATTGTCTGCTTCTGATGAATGTAAATTTTTTTTAAATGCAAACTGGTTACTCAAAAAATGGACTCCTGGGCACAACAAGAAAATATGTACAGTATTTACTAAATTTCTAATGCTAATGTCTAATTAAGTAGTCCAATTAATGGCAAGTAATAACCCCTGATTAAAAGACCGATTCCAAATAGACCTTGATGGCCCTACAGAACCAGGCTGAATCAGAGTGATGTACTAATAATCTTCTGTACCCATTAGGAAAAATACATGGTGATCAACAGAAACCTTAGCTATCACGATTTCAATTAGATTTCTCAAACATAAAAGAGCAACACTATTATGATCTGAAATGAGCTTCCCGACTTGTTCTCTTTTAGAGTAAAAGTCCTTACTGGCAATAAGAGAGAGATGCTTACTGCTTTGTATGCCAGAGCAAAAAAATCAGAGAGGCTAAGTACGCTCTCCTCCTTCCTAAAGCAGACAGGCTTCAGTAGACAGGTAGAGTAAGAGGCGTCTTCACAAGTTTTCTTTTTTGGGTTGTCACCTGACCTTTGTGCAGCCATCAGCACAGGTATCTTAGCAACCAGAAATCAAGGATCAAGGAAATCACTCTGTGTGCCACACACCAAAGCTTTTAGGTAGTTAAAGAATGGTTGATTTTTTTCTGTGATATCTGAATTATGTCAGTAAAGAGAGCATTCAAAAATGCACGGAAAGTGCGCTTTGTTGTTGTTCGTAAATATATTTGGATTATGGAAATACCTGTGCACATTTTATATGTTGTAATTTTGGGCTTAAAATTACCTAACAGAAACTTTATGTAATAAATAATAAAACAGACATGTTCTATCTTTTTCTTCCTAAGACCAACTCTATATTTGATAAATATAATATCTGCTCTAGGGTAGAAATAAACTTGCATAAAAATGAGAATGGATTTTCTACATATAAACCATTATTCAATTTGTAGTTAGATGAGGTGGAATCAAAGCTATGTGTACATTTTCTATGAGACAGCCGTTATGCTGCAATTTTTGACTGTTGCAAATAGTAAGAAAATTACACAGGAGAGAATGTCATATGGAGGATAGTAACAGCAAATCAAAGCCCAGACAGCAGCTTTAAAGAACCTTTTTGGTGGTGAACAGAAATAGCTGACTGACTACACTCCATTAACAACCTAACAGCTTGCACATTTTTATATATAGTGGATTCAGAAAGTATTCAGGGTAACAACGTTGTTCAGGTACTACAAAAATGTATCTATTACTCACATACTCTTATGATAATCTAGAATCTGTTGGATCATTACAGAAGGACTTGGACAGCATATAGGCTTGGGCAGATTTGTGGCAGATGAAAGTTAATGCAAGTAAACGTAAAATATTACATGTACAGTAGGTAGTAAAATTGTGAGATTTGAAAACAAAATGGGATGTCTGAAAATCGAAAGTACTTTTTATGAGAAGGATTTAGAAGTCGCAGTGGACTTGACACTATCAAACTTCCAGACAAGTTCAGAAGCCATTAAGAATGCAAGCAGAATGTTACGTTATATAATATAGCACAATGTGTAGAGTATGAGTCCAAGGAGGCTATGCTCAAACTTTATAACACACTGGTGAGGCCTCGTCTGGAGTGCTGTGTACAGTTTTGGTCTCCAGGCTACAAAAAGGACATAGCAGTGCTAGAAAGACTCCAGAGCAGGGGCTACAGGGGATGAATTAAGAGGAGAGAAAATTGAAGTTTTTAAAATTATCAAGGGAAATTACTAAAGTGGATTGAGAATGTTACTTTGAAATAAGTTTGAAACTTGTTAAGGGTAAATTTCGCACAGACATTAGGAAGATTTTCTTCACACAGGGAACCACAGACACTTGGAATAAGTTATCAAGTAATGTGGTAGAAAGTAGGACTTTAGAGACTTTTATAACTAGACTTGCAAGCATTGTTGGGCTGAAATAGCCTGTTCTCATCAAGACTGTGCTAAATGTGCTAATGTTTTAATGTAACAAGTCCTTAACAAAGGATTCTTCTGGTCTTCATTACAATTATAAAACATCATTAGATAGATTGTTAATCTCTGTTCATTGTGACATAATAAAATCCTTTGAAATGCTGCTAAAATTACTTGTTAATATGAAGGATTCACAGATTTTATAATTAAGTATGCAATATCAAGGGAAATATGTCTCACTTAAGGTGCCTCTGACTGTTCAAAAGTGAAGTTATTTTAGTGTGTCACATTGCAAAGTTGAATAACTGCTTTACTAATGCTTTTGTAAGTATTATTAACACCAGAAGAAGCCTTTGTTAAGGTCATGTTAGTTAAGAGTAAATGAATAATAGATGTACTTCTGCAGTACCTAAACTAAAGTGTTACTGTATTTAGACCCCTTCACTTTTTACACATTTTGTTATGTTTCAGCCTTATGCTAAAATAATTTAAATCCATTTTTCTTCGTCAAGAAATAGTCAATACTTAAGAATGACAAAGCAAAAAACAAGATTTTAGAGATATTTGCAAATTTATTCAATAATAAAAAACTGAAAAATCACATTAAGACATGTATGCAGAACAATTACTATGACACTTGAATTTTAGCTCATGTGGATACTGTTCTATTGATTATAATGGAGATGTTTTTACACCTTATTTGGAGACCTCTGTAGTCAATTCAATTGAATGGACATGATTAGGATAGGAACACCCCCCAACTCGAGAAGGTTCTGCAGATGACAAAATGTATCTCAGCAAAAAACAATTGAGGTTGAAGGAATTGCCTATAGAGACAGCATTGTGTTGCAGCAAAGATCTGTGGAAGGCTACAAAAACATTCCTGTAACACTGAAAGCTCCCAAGAGCATATTGGCCTCCTTAATTCTTAAATGGAAGAAGATTGGAGCAGCCATAACTCTTCCTAGAGCCGGCCTCCTGGCCGAGCTGATTAAATTTGGGATAAGGGTCATGGTAAAAGAGGTGACCAAGAACACAATGGTCACTCTGGCTGACCTCTGAAGAACCTGTGTGGAGATGGAAAAGACTTCCAGAAGGACAACCATCACTGCGACATTCTATCAGCCTGGGCTTTATGGCAGAGTGGCCAAACAAAAGGCTCGTCACAGTAAAAGACACATGGAAGCCCACTTGGCGTTTGCACCTAAAAAAGGCACCTAAAGGATTCTCAGACTGTGAGAAATGAGATTCTCTGGTTTGATGAAACCAAGATTAGTCATGTCTGAAGGAACCCAGGCACCACTCATCACCGGTGCAATACCATTCCAACAGTGAAGCATGGTGGTAGCAATATCATGCTGTGGGATTGCTTTTCAGTTGCAGTTACTGGAAGATTAATTAGAACATTAGAACAATCTAGACGAGAACAGGCCATTCAGCCCAACAAAGCTCGCCAGTCCTATCCACTTGCTTGTAGGTGTAACTCCTTTCCTACCACCATCACAAGGGAAGAAACACCAATCTCCATTAAACCTGCCAACCTTGTGTGGTGACAGCCTGAAATGAAATGTGGGGTTCTGAAGGTTGGCAATCACATTTAAAATCAAAGGTATATGGCTGTATGTTTTATTCAGCAGTGTGGTGTATTAAAAATTCCATTCAGATTTACTCCTTTGTTGACTCCTCGACCAAGACCGATAACCACACTGTCCTAGATAATTTGCTAATCTCCTTGTCTTAAGTAAAATACTGTGAAAAATGTTTCTTTCCAGTTAAACAACTAAAAAAACACTCTATATTAGATCAATTTTAGGCTGACTTTAGATGTAACTATAGTACAGAAACTGTCCTAGTAAGAACAGTTAATGAGATACAGATAATTACTGAAAAAAATAATCTGAGTGCAGAATCTGATACTTTATATTACAAGATTCTTATTAGTAGACTTAAAAAATGGGTGGGCCCATCTTATATATCTTTGGTTTTTAGTCGTATCGACCAGGGATGAATTTCTTTGTAAATTTGAAATCACTGCGTATCACAAACACATAAAATTGAATTTGGCCTTCTGTCAGGATCAGTTCTAGGTCTGTTACTCGTCTCAATTTTAGTTAAGAGTACATGCTCCCTTTAGGCCAGATCATCTCAAAGCACAACATAAATTACCACAGCTATGCAGATGAAAAAACTATGAAACTGACTTCCTTCCGAAAAGCGATCTGAGAAAGAGAAAGGAGAGAGAACTAAAATCGCAGTTAATCAGACAGCCGTCATTTTTCACTTGGCTGAATTCAAAAGCAAAGACAGACACACAGAAGCATCGTTCCGGGTGAGTCACTCGATCATTAAGCATAAGAAGTCCTTCCAAGAGCTGCCTCATTGACTGCATTATTCGGCTTTACTTATTTATGCGAGTTAGCCTTTTCCCACATGAAGATTATTAAATCCAAATACTGTAGTGACCATAAATGTATTGAATAGTTATTGCGCCATAAGGGTTTTTCAGTTATGCAAGGTATGACAACATATATTTTATGTATAAAGTATACTCAGTATATTTATATATATATATATATATAGCATTTTTTTAATGTAGGTAGATCATTTCGACCTGTTCATTTTAAAAGTAGCTCGTGTGGGCACCCCTGCTTTAAGCTAACCGCTCTTACTCCAGGAAGCCACCAGTGTAGGGTCCGGACACCATGTAAAGCTATGCAGGCCTCTACAGCAGCACAGTAGCTGATCAGTCAACGCCGCGCCTCGTAGCTCCATCAAAGCTCACTAAAACTCCAGCAGATGCCTCATCTCATGCACACAGGTCTTTTAAAGTACATACTGTATTATTATTATCCAAAAGGAGGTGGGATAGGGTTGATTTCACCTTACAGTATTTTTAGTTGACCAATGAGAAATATGTGTACCAAGCTTCATGAAAATTGTTCCAGCCTTCCGGAAGTGATGTTGGAACATACATACATACACATACACATACATTGACTTTTATATACATAGATACTGTATATATTTACTGTGACGTGCAGCTTTATTTAGACATAGCCCGAGATGACACAAAGGCACTAGGCTGAGTGACTGATTGCCTAAACAGCAATATGCTGACGTTAATTTGCAATTTTCTTAAATTAAATAAGAAGAAAACTGAACCACTCATTGTCAGTTACAAATTCAAAAAAGTATGAAAATATAAGGTAAAGAATCTTGGAGTGATTTTAGAATTTTAAATCTCGTATTAATTATGTTGCTCAAAGTGCACTTTATCATTTAAGAAATATAGTTTGTGTTTGGTCCTTGATGTCTTTATAGGATACAAAACAGTTGATACACGCTTTTTCTTTACCCGTTTAGATTATTGCAATGTACCCCTGACAGGTCTGCCAATAAAACATTGAAATCAATTACAGTTGGTTCAGAATGCAACTGCAAGAATCCTAAATAAAAAAAAGACGAAATCTGAGTACAATGCACCAGTATTAGCGTCTTTACACTGGCTGTCTGTGTCTTTCAGAATCGATTTTAAAATGCTGCTAATTGTTTTTAAGGCTTGTACCTTTATATATCTTGGAATGTTTCTCCTCTGACACTCCCAATCATAACCTTAGATACTCAAATTCTGCTTTGCTTGTTATTCCAAGAGTAAAACATAAAATAATTCTTTACATTTATATAGTGTTTTTATCACTACTCAAAGCACTTTCCATAGTGAGTTGGGAGCCAGTTCAACCACCACCAAAGTGAAGCTTCAAACTGGATACTGCGATGCAGCCATTTTGTGCCAGTACGCACATCACATTTGCTCACCATTAGCAATTAGGTGGTGAAGTGAAGAGAGATAGTTTGCCAGTTAGAGACGGTGGGATGATTAGGGGGCAAAATGATTAGGCTACGGTGTCCAATTTAACCAAGACATCATTATACACCATACTCTTTTTATCTTTTATGAAGACAGAGAGACAGAACCTCATTTTTACATCTCATCTGAAGGACAATGTCATTTTTACAGCACAGTGTCCCAGTCACTGAACTGGGGCATTGGGATCCACATTCAGACCACAGGGTAAGCACCCCTTGCTGGCCTCACCAACACCTCCTCTTCCAGCAGCAACCCAAGCTTTTCCTGGTTGGTCTCCCATCCAAATACTAGCTGGACCCAAACATTCATAGCTGTTCTGAAGTGCATGAGACTGCCTTTAGTTTCAATGCTCCAAAAATACAGAATAATTGAAGTACTGCTGGCGGCAGAAGAGTTGTTTCAATCACATCCTAAAACTTCGGTTTTGTTAAATTTGTGACTAATCACATTGTTTGTCTTTTGTTTTCTCATTTCAGTATCTGATGGTGGCCCTGTGCTACCACTATCTGGACGAAATTCCCTGAGGCTAGTGTGAAGAAGTAGAACACTGAGGGGTCGTCCTTGATGACGTCTCTACTGGCTGATTCTCTACTTTATACTCTTAGATGTATATTAAAATGCCCAGTGGGAATGGTGTGGGTTTTTGGTCATGGAACCTCAAAGGTTGTATCTCCACTGGATTTTGTTTCCTCTCTTCATATGGTTAGTTTCATTATTTCTTTTCTTTGTTTTCACTTACTACCATGTGCAAAGCTCCTTGAATTATACTTTCTATTGGAAGGCAATATGTAAATAAATGTTATTGTTGTTATTATTTCTGCTCTTGAGCGGAGGAATTCAAACTAAACTCTTGGCTTTCACTTCATCACTGATGTATTTCTTCAGATTCTAAAAGATTTCCAGCATTGCTGGGAATAAAGTCATTTTTCGCATTTATCCCAAGGGCAGGCAAAATGGACAAGTTATTCTTCACAGCAAGACTTGTAATGATTCCCACAAAAAGATGTCAGGTTCATTGAGTCTGGTTTAGATTAAGTCATTACAGTTGGAAAAACGAGATTCTGTCTTAGGTCACAGTACAACTTTATGGTATAGCACGAGCAGAGAGGTGAAAATCCAAATTGACCTCAGATTCTCTCTTTGTCATACTAAAGTTATAAACACAAATCTTGTGTCAGATTTCAGTATGAGCAGAAGTTTTAATCTTACTGTCCTTGTGGTTTCAACGGCAATATTTAGGATTAAAAAAACAACGAAATGTGCTCATTCTGTTCTTGAAGACTGGGTCTATGAAAAATCCTAATTGAGGAGGCTGGATGGCCCTCAAGTGCATTTACAAATAGCTTGACATTTTGCCTTCACCTAGTTAGATGCTTCGATTGAGTGATTTTGCACTTTAAAATGCTATTAAGCCAGCACCCTCTGACTTTAGCAGGGTGGTCAATGAAAAAGATGTACACATCAAATTACTCTTTAAAAAGACATAGCCAAGCGGGTCACAGAAGGCCAAATATTAAAAAAAAAATATGTTGGCCTTTAAGGGGAAAGGTATTTCTTGTCTTGTCTCAATCCTTCTATGGCTTCAACAGCAGGAAAGAAATATCAGAAAAGAATTTTGAGTGGTGAAGAATATTCAGCACCATACAACTCCTCACTTTGAAGCCAAGCTGTCACTAGATGATGGGCTTGTGCTGCACTGTTAGACTCTGAAGTTTGCTGTGTCAAAAATTTCAGTTAGATTTACTCTTCGCTGAGTCATCTACCAAGAGTGTATGTTTCTAGCCAATCCATTTTTTTGTAAGAATTCAAATTAACTTCCATTAACAGTAGTTTGACATAGTGGTCGTCATTATAGGTTTATGGAAATCTTAACACAGAGAGTTAATATGCAAGATAACTTTTGAGCAAGATGTTTATTGATTATGTTAAAAGCCAGATGGCAGTCTACAAGACGAAAGCAAAAACTCTAATCAGATGTAAAGTTGGACAAAGTAAGTTTCTGGGGTCCAAGGGATCCAGAGAAAGAGAAACTCTAGGAGTCGAAAGGTTGATGACCGTCCAAAACCTTTCTATATGTTTTCACTTAAGATGGACGTTTACCCTCTAAAGCTTGTATATTGTAATCTTTTTAGTTAGCCAATAAAAGGTGTCATTTTGCTTGGCTTTTCTCTATTCATAATGGCTAACAC
>NC_053154.1:249147557-249168117 GCF_016835505.1 Polypterus senegalus
AAAAATAACTTCACCCTTTCCCAGCTAAATTCATCCCTTTCTTCATTATTCAGAAAGTTCCCCCGTTACTGCCACTGCCAATCCTTGTCTTCCATAAAGTATTCAGAAGGATGATAATGTGCTCTGACAACTCTCAGACTTCACACTGTTCTCCTGGTCTGCCCTTCAATAGTGACTTAGACGATTTTAAATATGAGCTGGATTCCTCAAGCCACTCCCTACATGAGATTTAATCCAACCCAACCTGTAGGAGCTTTTCTTCACCACCTTTGCAACAACCAGCTCCTATAGTTCGGACAGGTTTAATTCACGCATATGCATGCCCACATATCATTGCCACCTCCATCTTGGCACCTCCCGAACACAAGACAGGTAACCCTTCATCGATACCCTCAGGGCGTTACATGTCTCTTGGTTGACTTTAAGGCTGCGCAACTAAACTACTTTCTTAGTGCCAACAGACTGTACCAAGACCTCTGCCTTCATGCATCTGCTCAGCCCATCAGCCTCCGTATCCTTGTGCATTTGTACAAGAGCCCACTGCCGCCTACAGCATGGCCTAGAATGCACTGCATCCCATAGCACAATTCTGTGCCACCCCTGCCAATTCCCTCAGGCACCTTTCTGCTGCACCAGCATCACACAAACAGGTGAGCTTACTAAAACTAACTGGCAACAAATCTCGTCTTGCAACTCTGCTTACCACACTCCATTTTCCCCTGCCTTTCAGAATTCATAACCCAAAAGCTGATGCCTCAGTTATTTAGGACCAACCTAAGAACAGGTGAATAAGCTACATTTAGTGAAGACTTAACAAGACATGTCTCTTCCTACGTCAGTCTTCTTGTCATTTTTGCAATTTCTGCTACCTAATTGAATTGCCATATAAATTAGATTGTGTACATCACTCCACAGGGCACAACTTACTAGCTCATATTTAATTTCTTCTGCTAAGATATTTTTAAATGCTGACATCAAAGGTTTTATTTTCCACCTGCTGTCTGCATAAACTATTTTGAATGCAATAGAATATTTTGAAATACTTGTTGTTCCTGTACAGATTTAATATTTTAGTGCAGTTAATGTTCTCATTTTAGGCACAAAATCAATTTCAGTTCTTTTAAAATAACATAATAATATGTCTATTACATCAGAGGTTCTCTCAGTTCTGGATAGTTGTTTCTGGTGATAATGCTGCGTCCTTCAAAAGGAAATCATCTTTCTAACTTTAATTTTTAGAAAGTTAACAATGAAGGCTGAACATTAAAAATTAAAAGGGCACTTAGTCTTTAGGCCTGTACAGGACTGCTGCTAAGCTTTGTGGTGGAGACATTCACTTCTTTAGCTTTATGTATTTGATTTCTTGCAGGAGGTACTGGCAGCAAAGAAAGTTTTTCAGTAGAATGCACTCTCATCTTGTATGGCTTTGGTCAGATCATTCACTGTGTGTGTGTGAAATGATTCATTAAAGACCATAGATGTTTAAGACCATCTTAATGGATCTTGCAGCCTTAATTATTTATTCCCTGCCTCTAAGAATAATACTCAGATCAAGTTTACCCTCTAAACTCTTATAGCTACAACTAAGAATTTCTTGACAAGTTATGTTGCACTGCTTTTACTCTATAGAACTTTAAAGTTATAGGTCAAATTTATAAGCATAAAAAGTCAACTTTTTGCAGTCATTGCCGCTGTGTTACTGTGAGCTATTTTATCATTTTATTGTACAGATAAATCCTTTACCTGTATTTGAGGCCTGCATTGCTGTGGTAGACCTGATGACCCAAGTAAATTCTTTGTATTGCAATGTGTCATTTTCATGCTGAGGATACAAATAATGATGGGTCATTGCTGTTTTTAGCTCTGTGAGTCTTGCTGTTTTTAGGATGCAGACAATGGAATGGGATGGCTGTAAGCACTGAAAAGGCTCCTTAAACTATTAAAATGATGAAAGGAAAATCAGACATATGGGAGTTACTTTAAGCTGTTATGGATGAGAAAGAAAATCAGACATCATTTGTTTGCTGCCATGGATATTTAAATATGTTAGCAGAGAACAGCAATATTATGTGAATTTTATTAGGATATTTATCAAGAGTTTGGCATATATAGCATTTGGATGAGTCGCGGGGCCTGAATCAATACTTTGCTTAAAAGTTTTTTTCAGGATAAGTAAGATGAAACCTTTTCAAAAACAGGCAAGAAACGGATTATTAAAAGCAAATCCTGGGCATTCTTTTAATTGTTGGTTTCATAGCTTAACTTATAATTAGAGTAATGACACTATCCAATAGTTAAAGTTACATTAAGCTTGGTGCATAAAGCAAAGAAGTCACAGAGTGTAGTGTATTGCAGTTACACCTCATAATTACTCTACATATGAGAGTGGAGTGGACAAAAGCTACTTCAGACAAAGATTACTTTCTTACTCAAGCCTGCATTACAGGTTTAATCAAAAGACACTGAAAGGATTTTGATCATGAATTTGTATGTTGAAAACTGAGGAAACTGTCTCAGATCAGCTCTAGTTATTCAATATATGTTTCACACAAATGGACTTAGTATATGTACCTACATTATGTACTATTCAGTTGATTCAACAAACCGTTATTTCTAGGATTTTGGATGAATGTTCTTTAGAATAACACTGCAAAACATGTAGAAAACCTGAAAGGGACTAGTATGAAGGAGTTTCCAAAAGTTCTTTCACTTTAAAATAAAAGAAATAGTCCCCAAATATTGTTTCCTCTGAAATCTTATTCATTCTCTACTTTTCCACATAATCGCCCTAGACCTCAATGTGCTTTTGCAATCTGTGGATCTATTTTTCAAAACACTCCCAAAAATCATCTTTTTAACTTTTGCCAGGTCATCATTTACTGCTAGTTCATATCTTCTTGATCCTTATAGCAATTTCCACGCATTTTGGCCATACACGACAAGGGACCTGGTCAGGCAAGTAGGGTGGGGCATAAAATGGTTAAACCCACAGGCACCAAAGAGAGGATGGTCTTGGTGGCTTGACGGCAGGAACATTGTCGAGGAGAAGAAACCATTCACTCAGCTTGCTGTTGAGATTTTCTAAAGTTTAAGTAAACATTTAATGGTGTAGATGTCAGATGGAATGGACTGGCATTCACCAAATGGGATGGAAGCCACGATTCTCTGAAGAGAGAAGAAAATGTTGAACATCAGCTTAATGTTAGACTTCACACATCAGGCTTTCTTTGGTTGTGGTGTTCCTTTTTCAAACCAAACCTTGCTCTACTCTTTGTTTCAGCATCTAAATGAAAGAATCAGGATTCATCTCCGGTGGCAGTTTCCTGTCTTGATGATGACCTTACATTTATTAATTCATTTTCACCTTTTATTCATTCATTTTCCACTTTTAGCAGTGAGACCCATACATACCTTTACCCAGCTAAACTTTCCAACTCATACTGTTAGATCCCAAGGCATTCCCAGGCCATCTGGGAGATATAATCCTCCCAATGAGCCCAGGGTCTTCCCCACAGTCTTCTCCCAGTTGGGCATGACTGGATGGTGTCCAGGAGGCATCTGTATCAGATGCCTGAACCACATCAATTGGCTCCTCTCACAGAGGGTCAGCAGTTTTACCCTTAGCCTCTCCCGACTGTTCATGCATCTCTTTGGGAGAACCCAGCCAAAATGTGGAGAAAGATCATTTTGTCATAGGTGAGGTTAGGGGCGTAGATCAAGTGGCAAATCGAGAGCTACGCCTTTTGACTCAGCTCCTTCTTCACCACCAGAACAGTATATGCGACTACATAACTGCACTCACTGCCCCAATCCGTCCTGTGGATCTCACCATCACTTTTCCCTTATTTGTGAACAAGACCCCAGGGTATTTATACTCCTCCATTTGAGGCAGTTACTTACCTCCCGTTCAGAGGACAGTTCACTTTTACTACTGAGTCCCATGGACTCAGATTTGGAGGTGCTGATCCTCATCCCTGCTGCCTCACACTTAGTCTCAAACCATCCCAATGTAGGTTAGAGTTAGCAGCCCGATGAACCTAATAGGACCATGACGGTGATTCTAAGAGCGCCAATCTGGATCCTTGATATCCTGTCCATGAAAATTGCAAGCAGAATAGGAGACAAAGCACAGCCCTGGCAGAATCCCACACCCACTGGAAACAGTGCTGATGTTTTTCTGAGTATGCAGACACAGCTCTCACTGTGGTTATACAGGACCGATTACCCTTATTTGGGCAACCTGGAACCCCTACTCTCCCATCAACCAAACCCCAAAATCCCTCATGGAACACAGTCATATGTCTTCTCTTATTGCACAAAACACTTCTAGACTGATTTGGTATACTTTCATGCTGCCTCCAGAATCCTCATGAGGGTAAAGAGGTGGTCAAATGTTCCACATTGCTATCCTGAATCTGAAGTTCCATGACTTAGTGGAGTCTTCTTTCTAGTACTCTGGCATAATGTTTTCTAGGGAGGCTAAGGAGTGTGATCCCCTGATTCATGATTCAAGATGTACCATGAACCTGAAAATTTCCGGACATTTTTGTGAATAATTCAATAGGCTTCCCTGAAAGAATCAACCAGAGAGAATAAGTTCAAAAGTCAATGTGAACGGACCTTTGGAACTCCCCTCATACTTTTCATGTAAGTCTGTAATTGATTTAAGACTTTTAACATTTAAACTGCAGGGTATCCTGTTGAATACTGTGCAGTTTTTGTTTAAATTCCATATGATGTTATTGCTACTCTTCATTTTTCACAGGTTTTTTTGACTCCTAATTTGATGATGACCCTAAAGTGTAATATTCAGATTGACTGTAAGAGTGGGAATATGAGAATCTGTTTACTTCCATTATTTTGTTTTAGTTAAATCTAAGCAGGTATAAGAAGAATATCCTTTGGCATGGTTATGGTGTCTATCATATCTTTAGAAGAGTAACAAACACACAGTGTTTTTTTCGTTCATTATTATACTGGTATAATACTTTAAGTAGTTAAAGATATTTCTATAGTTTTTTTTTCAAATAAACAGATTTTTATTTGCTGAACACTTATCTTTGTAAACCTTCTGATGAACTGCATACTGCTGTGTGAGGATACAGATCATACTGAATAATTACTGTAGACAGTCATCTAACGTGATATTGGGAAGTAGTTTCAGGCTATTACGCACACATAATCAATGATGCTTTCAGAGTGGTAAGGACACTGAAATGTATTTACATGTTTCTATTGTGTGTAGCATATTCCTACAAACTGCTTCCTCCAGAGCTTTGTCTTATTTGACAAGATGGTATAAATCATCATGCATTAAAGAATAAGAGATTGACAGAAAAAAATACCATTAATTTCACATCCTCTTTAGAAAAGCATATTAACTATCAGTTCATGAGCACATTGTTGCACAGCTTCTCACTGAATAAGCAGGCAAAATGGATTCTCTGTTTAGTTCAAAAACTCATTTCTGCTGTACTTTATAACCTTGTCACATTGTGGTCATTTTATTTTCCAGGAATGTATGAATTATAACTGAAAATATGCAAAAGCCTCTAGAAGCATTGTGTTACTATTTCTGGAAAACTTTTCTCTGATTAAATGACTAAAGCAGGGGTGTTTTCATCTTAATTGTAGTGGCTTAATTTAGTCCACAGTACTTACAAACAAAAAGCTTTTAGTGTATACAACAGGTTGAAAGGGTAGTAATCATATAATTATAAGAATAAATATTGTAACATTAACAGCTGAGTACTTATAAACAAACTAGACATTAAGCCCGTTACAATAACGGGCGCTAGAACAGTAGTGCATAAACATTAGTTGGAACAGTCTATATTAAATGGCAAGGGACCTTGTATGTAGCTGTAATATACGTCACTGTATTGTGTGCCTTTAATTTTCTCTCTCAGTAATACTGGTTTGTATTTCTGTAAAATGCCTGTAATTTTGTCTGACAGTAATAGTGGAACCTCCTCTTCACCATAATTCGTTCCAAAACTCTGGTTGTAACCTGATTTGGTCGTGAACAAGTAATTTCCATAGGATTGTATGTAAATACAATTAATCCGTTCCAGACTGTATGAACTGTATGTAAATATATATATTTTTTAAGCATAAATACAGTTAATCATACCATTGAATGCACAGCGTAATAGTAAACTAAATGTAAAAACACTGAATAACACTAAGAAAACCTTGAACAACAGAGAAAACTAACACTGCAAGAGTTTGCGCTATAGCCTTACAACTTAATAAACAACCAAGAAAAGTAACATTGCAACAATGCATGCGCTACGCTCTGTGTGTGTGTGTGTCTCTCGCTGGCATGCGTGTGTGTGTGTGTCTGTCTCTGTTTGTGTGTCTCTCTCAAGGACCTGTGTGTGTATGTCTGTCTGTCTCACGTGCACCTGTGTATGTGTGTCTGTCTTGGCGCTGCCTTTGTGTGTGTGTGTGTTTCTGTCTCGCGCACTTTTGTGTGTGTGCCTGTCTCATGCGGCGCCTGTGTGTGTGTGTCTGTCTCTCGCGCCATGCACCTGTGTGTGCCTCTCTCTGCACAGGAAGAGAATAAACATGTGCCGCGGTGGCCACAGCATGCGCACTTCACCAGAAGACACACACACACGGACACATGGACGCACACAGGGGTTTTATTAAAGAGGATAGCTGCAAATATATATTATATGTAATTCTATATATGCATATTACATCCTATTTGTGTGTGTCTTTTGAGATAATGCATTATTGTCATTGTTTTAAGGAATCATGCAAGCAAAGATTTCATTGAAATGTGTAAACGTGATAATAAACTTGAATGTTATCATATGACTATGAGCTTACATAAAATTACTTTGACATCCCAGTGCTTCAGCTGTCCAATTGCAGTTTTTCCATTCTGACATTTGTGTGTGGGTTCCATCTAGGGGTGTGGGATATTGGAAAAAAAATATATCTCGATATTTTCTGGGACTTTGACGATAACAATAATTTCAAGATATTCTGCATCCTTTAAACATGTGTTTGTAAGTCTTATTAAGATCTAGCTTGGTATTGGTAATAGAAAATTGTAGCTTAATGAAACAGTTAAAGAAAACAGGTCTTATTTATTTAATTAAAACTGAAGTAAAACACCGGGTCCCTTCTGTGTGGAGTTTGTGCGCTCTCCTCGTGGGTTTTTGCCGGGGGGGCTCCAGTTTCCTCCCACAGTCCAAAGTGTGCATGGTAGGTTGATTGGCGAGCCCTAAATTTACTCATGTAATTGTGTGAGTGTGAATGTGGCTGTGTGAGTGTGTGCACCCTGGTGTGTTGGCACCGCCCAGGGTTGGTTCCTACCTGCGTCTGTTTTCCCAGGACAGGCTCTGCCCACCCCCCCTCACACCCATGACCCCATATGGGATTAAGCGGTTACGATAATGGATGGGGGGATAGATGAAGTAAAACAAAAACATTAAATTCACCAGTCAACATATTACAGTATGTATTATAGTACATAACTGAACAGTGGCCTACAGGATGTACACAAACATTTGCATTGAGACCAACAAAACTATTAAAATGAGAGCACCTACTATTCATGTAAACAAGCTATAAATGCATAGGGAATAAAATATCTGAACATCACAATTATAGGCCATGAACTAAACATGTGTGTCATGCAAGCAAGAACACAAATCTAACATACTGTACTATACTGTAAACATCTAAACATCCATCGAATACTGCAGAAGTAGCATGTGTAAACAAGTTTTACACAAACTAACACTATTAAAGAAATTACTAACTTCCTTTGTCCAATATTGCACAAAGTTATGAGTTTTGAGAAAGTTATGAGAACTGTAAAATTCTACTGGAGAAACTTCAAGTTGTGTGACAGGAACACCAGCCTGTCCACAGCATCTGGCTTCAAAACAGCATGGTTACATGTTACAACATTTCCTCCGGTACTGAAAGCCCTCTCAGAAGCACTGCTTGAGGCAGGAATGCACAGGTACTTTTTTGCTAGTTTCCCCATTCTGGGGAAATTTACTTCTTGTGTTTTCCACCACTCAAGTGGATTTACCTCACTGTCCACCTCAGGTATCATTAAGTATCTCTTGGGCAGTGGGCAGAGACTCGTCTTCTCTGAATTCCTGTGCTTTTTTGAAATAGCTGTCAAAAGACATTTTTTTTCTTTTTGCTCCCTCCCTTGCATCATCACCTGATCCAGTTTCTGCAGCCATCAGGTGAGCTGAAGCAGTTGAGGGTCCTGAGGTAGGGCTGTCTTACTCTGTCGCCACAGCCATAAGTTCTGTCGCAGCTGCCATCATAATGGCTTCGATCCTGTCATCATTATTAAAGCGATTTTTGAACCATGGGTCAAGTGTGGATGCTAAACCCAACAGCTGCCTACACAGTCCTCTGTGTATTTTAAGTTCAGATACTGTAGAATGGCTTATTTGATCTTTTTGGTAAGGTCTGTGTCATCAGTCTTCACCTCCAGGACATCAGAGTTGAATAAGGCCAGCACAGGCTTTAAATAAGAAACTGTTACAAGTTGCTCACCTGAAAGAGCATCTGTGAACTCCAGAAGAAGGCCTAGTGCTTTACTTACTGCCTCCAGCACTTCAACATCTTGCCATGTTGGGACACAATGCCTGTGCTTTTTGTCTGCAGTCAAAACATGACGAATGGCTTTTTCTTGTTCAATAAATCTCTATCATGCTGTCTTGAGCCCCATCTTGTTGGTGACTCGGTAATAAGTTTATGCATTGGAAGTTTGAGCTGCTCTTGTGCATCAACAAGTGCTTTCTTCTTTTTCCAGCTACTGTAAAAAGCTCTGACAACCTTTTTGCAAACTCCTATGGCCCTGTCTATCCTTGGATCCCGCATGCTCCTCTCTGGAAAACATTTCATATAAAATTGAACGGAACATTCAAAGTGTACTGTATATAATAATTGCATTACAACATTCTTATATTTTTATTTTATAATGTAATGTATTATTTGAAATTATATTGAATTATATTTTTCTCATCTACAGCTTTAATTATCAGGTCTTTTTGTATATTTAAATGTCATAATAAATAAAATCAATTTAACCTAAACTGCATTTTATACAGGAACCCCAAATTACTCACCAATTGCAATATGAAGCCTATGCCCAAAACAAGGTAGCCTCTTCCAGTTATTAATCCGTAGTGCACTGACGTTAGCCCCGATGTCTGTTGTCATGCAAATCATGCGTTCTTCTCGCAGTGTCCATGATGCCAGCACATCTTTCAGACCTTGCGCAATGATGTCGCCAGTGTGATCTTCTGGGAAGTAGGATGTTTGCAAACAGAAGCTTTGCAGTTGCCAGTTTTCGTCAATGAAATGCACCGTCAGGGAGAGGTATGGCTCGGATGTTCGGCTTGACCATAAATCCGTTGTTGTGGCAAAATGTGAAACCTTTTGCAGTTTAAGCGTCAGAGTTTGGCGACACAAATCATACAACTTAGGCAGAGCTGTTTGACTGAAATATTTTCGGCCAGGCAGTGTGTACCTTGGGTCTAAAGTATTCAAAAGTTGTTTAAAACCATCTCTCTGAACCACTTGAATTGGCACCATATCTTTTGATGTAATTGGTGACGGCATTTGTTATGTCATGCCATCTGTTGCTTTTCTTGTCGTAAGGCACTTTTTTGCAGAATGAGTCCGCAAAAGTTTGCTGAGTGTGTTTTGTGCTTGTAGCTTGGTTATTTTAGACTTGTGCTGGACAGTTGACTCCTTAAGCTTTTCGTATTCTTCGTTTTCTGTGCGGTGGTTAGTTTGCAAATGGTGAAACAAGTTAGCTGTTAAGCTGTCTTTAACGGCAACTGATTTACCACAGTTTGAGCAACATCAGTCGTTTCAAAACCAAACCACTGCCATGCGAGTGAGAATGAACCACGTCTGGCAATTAACTCCGACGACGTAGATGGCGAGGCTGTTTTATCATCTGGCACTGTTTGTTCACTCATTTTGAAGCAGCGGCGACACTGACTTGCGCTTGCTTGACTGCACGCCTATGCAACTCGCTTTGTGCACACGCAGTGGTCTACACTGCAAAAAAACTTAGCTAAGAAATAAGATAAAAACACTGAATTTCAGGAGAAAATGACTTAATATTAGTGAAATTATCTGTCCATGCAGCAAGATAATTTTACTTGCCAAGATATCTTAAAATAAGTTAGTTCCAGTCTAGAAATAAGACTGATAGGTGTTCAAAGGTTTGAAATAATTAGAAAATGTTGCTTTTTAGAACAAATTACTTGAGATTAGACTTTCTATAGTGGAAATACACTGAATATTAGAAAATAATTTTTAATTCAGTTGTTTTGCATTCTTAATTTTAGCACACTGAAAAATGAAGGCCAAGGAAGAAGAGAATAAATCACTAATATAAGTGGAAAATTCTTAATACCAGTGGAGAATGACAGTCTTGTTACTTGAAACAAGTTTGCTCATCTTGAAATGGGTAGTCCAATATTTAATCTCAGAGCATATATCTTAAAAAAGGAAAATTATTTTACAAAAATCACAATAAGAAAAAAAATATACCATTATTAAGAAATAAATGCTTGAAGTAAGCAAAATTATATGCCAATGGGGTGAGATATATTGACTTGGATTTTTAAAAAATTCTGAAATTACTTCATTTCAACACATACTAAGCTATATTTGCATGTTATATACAACAAATTTCAGTCCACCTACAAAAGAATAAGGTAAAAGTAGCCCAGTGCTCTCATTTTAGGATGGTCTTCATTTCAAATTGAAACCAAATATTTTAGCAGAGGTTTGAATTAGGAATTAATTCCTATAGATAGATAGATAGATAGATACTTTATTAATCCCAAGGGGAAATTCACATATATACTATATATATATATGTATACAGTAATCCTCGCTATATCGCGCTTTGACTTTCGCGGTTTCACTCTATCGCGGATTTTAAATGTAAGCACATCTAAACATATATCCCAGATTTTTCACTGGTTCGCCGCTTTCTGCGGACAATGGGTCTTTTAATTTATGGTACATGCTTCCTCAGTTTGATTGCCCAGTTGATTTCATACAAGGGACGCTATTGGCGGATGGCTAAGAAGCTACCCAATCAGAGCATGTATTGCATATTAACTAAAACTCCTCAATGCTATAAGATATGCTTCCCGCGCTGTGCTTGTTTGCTTCTCTCTATCTTTCTCGCTCTTTCTGCCTGACGGAGGGGGTGTGAGCAGAGGGGCTGTTTGCACAGAGGACACAGACGCTCCTCTACAAAATGCCGCTTTATCGTGGTGCTTCTGTATACTTAAAAGCACGTATTGATTTTTTGATTGTTTGCTTTTCTTTGCGAGCTCTCTGACATTCTCTGCTCCTGACGCGCTCCTTTATGGCGGCGCTCCTTTGAAGATAAGATATGTTTGCTTTCTTTTAATTGTGAGAAAGAACTGTCATCTCTGTCTTGTCATGGAGCACAGTTTAAACGTTTGACTAAAGGGTGTTATTTCATGTCTAGAGGGCTCTAATAATGTTAACAGGGTGTTTATAAGGGCTTAAAATATATAAAAATAACCACACAAACATATGGTTTCTACTTCACGGATTTTCACCTATCGCGGGGGTCTGGAACGCAACCCCCGCGATCGAGGAGGGATTACTGTACTATATTCAAGATACATAATTAAGATATGATTTCCTGATATATGTTGGCTTCCTGAATACATAAAATAACTTACAATAAAGACATAAACATCAGCAGTGCTCTTTATTTAAGTATTACATCAGTATCCAACAGCACTACTGCTGTGTTTACAATACAGAAACAGAGAAAAACATAAGCACATGAAAATGAGTTGTATATAACAAAAGTCATATCCATATCATTATTGTACTTTGTAGTTCAGGACTGTCTCATCTTGTCACAGTCAGAAATGCATAGCATAAACTTAATTACATAAACAAAACTTTCGCAGCGGTAACTATACCGTATTTAGAAAATACAACCTAACATGTTAAAATCCACAAAATATCAAATTATTTATAATTTATCTAATTGATTTTCAAATATTATGGTAATTATATACAGTACATCATAGACATGCATTTCCTGTTCTACATTTGGCTCAAACAATTTTTCTTCTAGCATATTTGTATTTTTCCCTTCAAATTGTGTCCAGTAATATTTCAGTTTGAATTGCAGAGAGGACAGCGGCAATGCACTTAGGACATGTTAGATGTAGTGCATAATAGTACGCCTATAAGGTACAGGATACCTTCCTGCAACATTTCTTGAGGGAAAGTTGTCACCGGCTCACTTCCAATAGCCAGCATGCAGTTATCTTGGTCCACAATTCAAGGATGGTGCTAGTCAGTGGTCAGTCTTTGCTGTAGAAAGGCATCAGGATTCCCGGAGGCCTTTAAGACAAACAAAAACCAATAGAGAAAACAGGTTGAATTTATTCTATCCTCTGTAGTCCTATATAGATTTATTATACATTTACCTATTTATAATACTTAATGTGCTAATTTTAACAGAAGCAGTTATACACAGCTTGTAATTGAAATAGCAAAGAAATCACTAAAAATTGAAGATTGTTATATTCTGGTGAGCCCTTTTAATCAAACTGTTTAATGTAGAATGTCGTTCCTGTAGCTAACATTAAAAACAACCCTGAAAATTGCTGCCAGTCACAGATGGATAGAATTGCAGTAACTGTCTTTATTTTTCCTTTAAACAATGTAAAAATGCAAAGTTTTACCTTAAGGCCATGAACTAATGCCTCATGTTTTGTTTCCCAGCTTTTTTCGGGGTAGAGAAAGTGAAGGAAACATGGATGGCAGAGCTCTAAACATGGCGATGGCATTTTTCACTAATGAAGAAAAAAAAACCCACAATCTTATTAAATATCTTTTGCATTATGTTCTAATATAACTCATACATTCTCCTTTTAATGAAAACAACATACAGCAAGCTTCAAATTAAGAATGACTTATAAAAAAATTATTTGATGTCTGGTATTTTTACCTACTAATATGCTAGAACATGAACGGACAATTGAAATGAACCTTACATAGATCATATTTAAAGTTTTAAGTATTCTTTAAAATATTCCTTCATTATTTATACCTAATGAAGGATAGTGTCAGTCAGTTTATTGTTCTGTTGCGTCTTAAAAGATGCTAGACAAAACTATTTACAATGCTAATAAATGGCTTTTAAAACATAAAGGGACAAATTTATTTCAGAATAACACAGTACAACTTTCTAATACAATGAAGAAAAGGGAACCTGGAATTCACAAATCAACAGTTACTGGCAAAGACAGCAGCAATAATATTTTGCATGAAAATTTCTCAAAGTTTGGCTTACTATAATATAGACTTGGTCTTTATGGAAAAAATGGCATTAAAAGTGCAACCCTTTGAGCATCAACTGCAAAATGTCATAACTAAACAACTTCAATTTGATTTTCATTTAGGCCTATCATGCTGTAACACTGAGTAAAGTGCATAACTAACTATAAAATGAGTTTGAATAAAATATGCATGACAAAATTTACCCTCATCGTGCATATGTGGACGCTTCAGGATCTTCTTCATTACTCCATACAGCTGTGCTTTTCCATAAAAACTGGTCCATTGCTCTTAACTTCTGTGATGTAATTAAGATGATTCCAACTAAGAATACAATGCATTTGATCCATTACATATAAAATAAGTACACTCTAAGTCAGCACATATTTTGTTTTAAGAAACCATTTTCAAAAATATTTCAGTCAAATGTCTGTGTTTTATGTACTTACATGATCCAGTTCTTTAAAGCCTGGGTAAGCCTCCCATATAATCTATAAATGATCTCTGTGCATTAAATTCATGATCATGGAGCTGGGTAACTGCAAATGTATTTGGCTTTGGCTTCTTGTAAAAATCCTGTAGTGTTTTGTAGTGTCAACAGCTGCAAAAACATATAAATGAATAATCAAATCAGTTGTGTTTTCTAAACAGTCTGAACTAAGATGGGATACGCCATCTCTATTGTGCACTTACCAGATGGTTCACATTCTCTCTGCTGTAACTTCTTGAAGCAATAGCATTCCCCAAAGATGCAGTGGAATCGGCCTCGCCTGAATTCTCGACTTCAGCAGCATCAGGCTTGTCAGTGGTGACGCCAGACATCTCTTTATTTATTTGAGGCATACAGCCCTGTCACTTCTGTGGTGTGCGGATATTCTGTAGCCTTTTTTTAGGAATTGTTTAAACACAGGTTCCTGTAATGAGATTACACTCTTTTAAAAAGTGTGCAAGTGAATACAAGGTGTGACTGCTCAGTCTAAAACCCCTATAAAAACGAGTTACTTACACTCATCCATGAATTTTGATCTTCAGCCGCACATAGCTTTGGATAATACTTGACTATACGTTTTGCCATTAAAGAAACCTCATGTTTGGAGGTATATTTGTCTTCCCTTGTTGTGGTCCTCTGTATGGGCACCATGTTGAATTTCTAATTAATCTCCAGCGCATATCCTTTGAAAGAATACAATGCTCCTCTTTTCCTATGCGCTGCAGTGTTTTCTGACCTGCTCCAACTCACTGTCACTATGAAGGATGTATTCAGGGCTTGGTAGTTGAATGATTTTAGAGGGGCTGGCTTCTCTTAAAAGTTTTCTAGAACATCCTTGCTCATTGGGTTGAGGGGTAGGTGAAAGACTGACATTTTGTAAAGTATTGCATTCAGAAGAGGAGGGAAATGTGCAGCTGTCTTAAAAGTTATCTTGCTGCACAGAAAACTGCAGCTCCTGTTAAAAAAAATTCAGGAAAAGGGCATTGAAAATAGTCAGCAGTTATCAATAAACTGTTTATGAATTATGAAATTTGATGAAGCCTGACATAAATGGAAATATTTACTTTTATTTAACGTAAATGAAATTAGTAATCAAACACAGCATTGCTCAAATATCTGACCGCTTATATTTTCATTGTTAAAATTTTTAGGTAACTAAAAACAAGATAGTAGTCATCTTCTTTACTTCCTGATAAAACACAGAAACAATATGCTTAGTTATCTATTGATATGGAGTATTTTCACAATATGTTGTATTGAACTAAATAAGTGCTACATGAGTACTGTGAAATTCTTACTTGTGTGTGCTATTTAACATGTAACATGCTTTCATTCTCTGGCACCATGATCACGTTTATCAAAACACTCGTAAATTAATGTAGACTTTGTATTAATGACAAACATACATAAATATGTGTTCACACAAAGATTCACATGCTGAGGTGAACATGTTGGGGCAACAGCTTTGATGGATGCATGAGCTGTCCTGTGCTCAGGTGTGACATTTTAAACTGCTTTTATTGAATTATGGAAAATTTGAATTAAGAAGGACCAAGCCCAAGTTTCTACTCTTCAAATTTCCACATTTATAAATATATATTAATGTTGTCATCACTTTCATATCATAAATGTCCTCCTTTTCCCTATTATCATTTATATTTCTCCCCTGCTTGATCTCAGATATCATCAGGACATGGACACTTCTGACATAAAAGTTGCTACAGAAGCCTTTAATCTCAACAAAAAGAAAATAGCAAAAGTGATAACTACATTGTTTGCTCAACAATATTTCTTAAAAAAATAATAAATAAATAAAAGCTGACGTCTTGATGTACTGCTGGCCATGAGGTTTTCTCCAAAGGAAATGTTCAGATCTTCGCATGAAAGAGTCCCTAGAAGATATTCTCTAACTTGAAAGCAACAAAGAAGACCAGTAATTCATTCATATTTGGACGTCATCTGCACAATTACCGGCAGTCATTTCCAACTCAGGTTTTAGGCTTTAAGTGCTAAATTTACAATTTTTTATAAGTTTAAGAGTTTCTTGAAAGATGATACAAGTGCAAATCATGATACCTTTTTATAAATGTACATTTTGTTTCCTTTCTGAACTAGTATATCATGCTGAGGTTTTAGGCAAGTAGAGATATCCTACAGGGGTGTATTTACTGTGTTGCCTGAACAAGGACACGATACACACGACTTATTAACTTAATTTGTGAGTGTATAAAATTAGCAAGGTGTTAACATTTCACTCAGACTGGGGCCTTCACCTGTGCCATTAAAGTAATAAAGAGCACCGTCTCATATATATATATGACACGTTCATGTATGGTATTGATAACGAAGTTAAAGGAGATGGGTTCTCCCATTGCAGTTTCAAGTGCAGCGATCTTTTTATATTCCAGCAATGAGCTTACAATTGTGGATACCTCAAAATCGATAATAATTTTAAAATATTGGCCTTTAAATTTTAAAGTTTTTCTTTAAAGGTATCTCAAATAGAAACAACTTGAGTCGTGTTCGCTTTACTACCGGTAATAACTTGAGGCGCGTGCAATGCAGTTAGAACACACATTTTTAAAAGATACATTTCAATTTATTTTTAAGCAAGCGTAAATCTGTATCAGAACGTCTTTAACAACTTTTTTAATAAATCACTTTAACAAATAAATCAACGGCATTTAAGTAACATTTACTGCATAATAACTCTCTGTATATATGAAATCTAACAATGATGGCGCTCGATAAAAAGAGTCTGGTGTTATGACATAAACACCTGCATTTATTTTTAAAATTTTATGTAATGGTTACACGAAAATAGCTTGCCCCACTACTTCTGTTTTGTGTCATAGACAGGTGAATTCTTGTGGATTCATAAAAACAGAATGCACTGCAGCAACAGTAAATGTCAATTAGAAACTTACCTTTTAATATTTCCAGTGTGACTTTATCAAGTGAATCTATTGGTTTATATAGGCGTAAATATGTTACTTATAAGCTGCGAAGAGCAAAGCAGTATTTTAGCTATCTACGTAACGTTGTTAATAACCTTACGGTGAGAACGATTAAAAATGTAACATTTGATGCGCGGGAAAGCTAAGGACGCTTCACAAATTCACAGGGAAGTTGAGGGAACGCGTTTACACATGCTCAAAGAAACGTATGGTCCATTACAAGACAAAGAAGGGGTCAAAAACAGCGCTGGATATTATATTTGGAAAAAAAAACGTATTTGAAAAAACAAAAACAATTGGACACTGCAAGGAAACTGTAATTATACCGTTAGCTTTTTATATACTCAACAATGTCATTGACGTAAATTATTTTTTTTCCTAAAATAATGGAACGATCCTGAACAGCTACAGTCGCTCAGCACTCGTGCTTTTTCTTGTTTAAACACCAAAGATGATTTGCCATTGTTTTATTTGCTGCTCGTTTGTGGCTTTGAGTTTAAAATGACTTTTGAGCCATATCAGCACTACACATTATATTGTTTGGAGTTTCAAGTTCATGATGCTGTGTCTTTGATAGAGATGTTTTGTCATTTGAAATTAAAATCCCAAACCTGGATAAATCCACCCATTTTGTTGAAGCTATGAAGCTGGTTAATTTTAATTCCTGTGAGACTATATGACTGAATATGACAAAATATATATTCTTGTGAAGTACTACCGTGGGGATATCATTGAACTATATAAAACTTTTAAAGATTCCTATATTCTCGAACTTTTCTTTTTATGTTAATAAACACAGCAACACTGTTTGGATTAAGCCATTTATTTGACACAGTGAAAAACTCTTGCATCAAACCACTAGACACATTTTTATACAAGGGTCATTTATTTTAAAATGTGGAAACTATTTTGATTTGAAGAAAAATATTACCATTTGAATATAATAAAGTACTACCCTTTGCAGGGAATGCAGCTGTTAAATCATACTGTACTAGTTACAGAGAAAGGCCACTAAATTAGGCAAGTGTTAATCTGAAATGTCGTAGTTGTTAACAAAATCAAGGTTGTATTCTAAAACCTTTCTGGAATAAAAAGTGTTTAACTTAAGTCTCTGGGTTGTGTCTTACTCATATCTTAAAACAAGACAAACCTAGAAAGTTTTGGTTCTTGAAATAAGAATACATGTCCTGCTATGCTTATCGCTGTGGTTGATAACAGGCTTTTCTCTCACAGTTGTGCTTTTTTTAAGTTAAAATTGTCTTGGAATTACACTTTTATATCTAAGTCAGATAGCGTAACACCAATTATCTTGAATTGAGCAAAATAATCTAGGAAGTATCATTGCAACATGAGATATTTAATCTCTTGGGGCAAAATATTAGATATATTACCTTAAAATAAGAAATTTTTACTTGTTAAGAAAAAATGTTTTGCAGTGTACACTCACCTAAAGGATTATTAGGAACACCTGTTCAATTTCTCATTAATGCAATTATCTAATCAACCAATCACATGGCAGTTGCTTCAATGCATTTAGGGTGTGGTCCTAGTCAAGACAATCTCCTGAACTTCAAACTGAATGTCAGAATGGAAAAGAAAGGTGATTTAAGCAATTTTGAGCGTGGCATGGTTGTTGGTGCCAGACGGGCCGGTCTGAGTATTTCACAATCTGCTCAGTTACTGGGATTTTCACGCAAAACCATTTCGAGGGTTTACAAAGAATGGTGTGAAAAGGGAAAAACATCCAGTATGTGGCAGTCCTGTGGGCGAAAATGCCTTGTTGATGCTAGAGGTCAGAGGAGAATGGGCCGACTGATTCAAGCTGATAGAAGAGCAACTAAGACTGAAATAACCACTCGCTACAACCGAGGTATGCAGCAAAGCATTTGTGAAGCCACAACACGCACAACCTTGAGGCAGATGGGCTACAACAGCAGAAGACCCCACCGGGTACCACTCATCTCCACTACAAATAGGAAAAAGAGGCTACAATTTGCACAAGCTCACCAAAATTGGACAGTTGAAGACTGGAAAAATGTTGCCTGGTCTGATGAGTCTCGATTTCTGTTGAGCCTTTCAAATGGTAGAGTCAGAATTTGGCTTAAACAGAATGAGAACATGGATCCATCATGCCTTGTTACCACTGTGCAGGCTGGTGGTGGTGGTGTAATGGTGTGGGGGATGTTTTCTTGGCACACTTTAGGCCCCTTAGTGCCAACTGGGCATCGTTTAAATGCCACAGCCTACCTGAGCATTGTTTCTGACCATGTCCATCCCTTCATGACCACCATGTACCCATCCTCTGATGGCTACTTCCAGCAGGATAATGCACCATGTCACAAAGCTTGAATCATTTCAAATTGGTTTCTTGAACATGACAATGAGTTCACTGTACTAAAATGGCCCCCACAGTCACCAGATCTCAACCCAATAGAGCATCTTTGGAATGTGGTGGAATGGGAGCTTCGTGCCCTGGATGTGCATCCCACAAATCTCCATCAACTGCAAGATGCTATCCTATCAATATGGGCCAACATTTCTAAAGAATGCTTTCAGCACCTTGTTGAATCAATGCCACGTAGAATTAAGGCAGTTCTGAAGGCGAAAGGGGGTCAAACACCGTATTAGTATGGTGTTCCTAATAATCCTTTAGGTGAGTGTATACTGTTGCATTAGTGGATGAACTGTGTGTTTGGTTTTTTTTCAAAGCGAGTTACATACTCGATAATTTAATCTCGCACATCATTACAACAACAATTAAGATATAATTGTAAACGATGTATATCACACGCCTAGTTCCATCTAGGTGTTTTGATTTCCTTCTGTATATAAAAGATGTGGAATTTAGTGTGATTTTTCTAGTACGCAGTGGATGCATCCACAGAGACAGACCAGTTCAGGTGCTAACTTGGTGGGAATACTCCTGCCTGTCTACACATCAAATACTTTAACTGTACATTGTACAGTGTTACCAGGATGCAGACCATGGTGTTTACAACAATGGAAATAAGACATGGATGGAAATTTACAGTAAAAAATACAAAAGTCAATATAAAGGATCATTCAAGCAGGAAACTCACACCAGCAGAGAGGTACAATGTACAAATACTACCCCTTCCTGCAATAAATTAACTACACCCCCTTTTTGTGATATTAAACAGATGCAAGTAAATACACTAAAGCAAGTCCAATATAGTTCCAGATCACAGTGTTTACAAGATGAATTGAAATATATAAATGAGTACAACTCACTATAATTTGAAAAAGAAAATATCTATATATGGAAATCACAATAGAGATCCCAACACCACTTAATGAACCAAGCAATATTTTCCATAGTTGTGGTTTATTCATTGTGCCCATGACACCCTAAAAAAATGTAATTTAACACTAGAATTACCAGAGCCTACAAAAAAACTCGTAATTCCGTCCCACCTTAAACTGCTTCTTAAATCCCTTCACACCTCCCGCCAGCGTCCTTTGTCTTTTAAATGTGCTGATAAAGAGAAGCTTGGAGCAGCCGGCTATTCCATCCCCCCACCAATTTAAAACGTGCACGAACTTCAGCTTGATTGAGTATCTGGGAGTGAAGTGGAGTTTTAGAGTGGAAATAATAGATCGTTATTTGGAACACATGCATTTCATGTCTGTTCCGTTTCTACAGTAATCTGTGTCAACACATTGTTAAAACAGAAACGTTTTTTATATTCTAGTAGTAGATGACAAAATGTAGGCATAAACTATATAGTGTATGAAGCCTGAA
>NC_053154.1:249168617-249218672 GCF_016835505.1 Polypterus senegalus
TTCCAAATAACGATCTATTATTTCCACTCTAAAACTCCACTTCACTCCCAGATACTCAATCAAGCTGAAGTTCGTGCACGTTTTAAATTGGTGGGGGGATGGAATAGCCGGCTGCTCCAAGCTTCTCTTTATCAGCACATTTAAAAGACAAAGGACGCTGGCGGAGAGGTGTGAAGGGATTTAAGAAGCAGTTTAAGGTGGGACGGAATTACGAGTTTTTTTGTAGGCTCTGGTAATTCTAGTGTTAAATTACATTTTTTTAGGGTGTCATGGGCACAATGAATAAACCACAACTATGGAAAATATTGCTTGGTTCATTAAGTGGTGTTGGGATCTCTATTGTGATTTCCATATATAGATATTTTCTTTTTCAAATTATAGTGAGTTGTACTCATTTATATATTTCAATTCATCTTGTAAACACTGTGATCTGGAACTATATTGGACTTGCTTTAGTGTATTTACTTGCATCTGTTTAATATCACAAAAAGGGGGTGTAGTTAATTTATTGCAGGAAGGGGTAGTATTTGTACATTGTACCTCTCTGCTGGTGTGAGTTTCCTGCTTGAATGATCCTTTATATTGACTTTTGTATTTTTTACTGTAAATTTCCATCCATGTCTTATTTCCATTGTTGTAAACACCATGGTCTGCATCCTGGTAACACTGTACAATGTACAGTTAAAGTATTTGATGTGTAGACAGGCAGGAGTATTCCCACCAAGTTAGCACCTGAACTGGTCTGTCTCTGTGGATGCATCCACTCGTACTAGAAAAATCACACTAAATTCCACATCTTTTATATACAGAAGGAAATCAAAACACCTAGATGGAACTAGGCGTGTGTGATATACATCGTTTACAATTATATCTTAATTGTTGTTGTAATGATGTGCGAGATTAAATTATCGAGTATGTAACTCGCTTTGAAAAAAAACCAAACACACAGTTCATCCACTAATGCAACAGTATACACTCACCTAAAGGATTATTAGGAACACCATACTAATACGGTGTTTGACCCCCTTTCGCCTTCAGAACTGCCTTAATTCTACGTGGCATTGATTCAACAAGGTGCTGAAAGCATTCTTTAGAAATGTTGGCCCATATTGATAGGATAGCATCTTGCAGTTGATGGAGATTTGTGGGATGCACATCCAGGGCACGAAGCTCCCATTCCACCACATTCCAAAGATGCTCTATTGGGTTGAGATCTGGTGACTGTGGGGGCCATTTTAGTACAGTGAACTCATTGTCATGTTCAAGAAACCAATTTGAAATGATTCAAGCTTTGTGACATGGTGCATTATCCTGCTGGAAGTAGCCATCAGAGGATGGGTACATGGTGGTCATGAAGGGATGGACATGGTCAGAAACAATGCTCAGGTAGGCTGTGGCATTTAAACGATGCCCAGTTGGCACTAAGGGCCTAAAGTGTGCCAAGAAAACATCCCCCACACCATTACACCACCACCACCAGCCTGCACAGTGGTAACAAGGCATGATGGATCCATGTTCTCATTCTGTTTAAGCCAAATTCTGACTCTACCATTTGAAAGGCTCAACAGAAATCGAGACTCATCAGACCAGGCAACATTTTTCCAGTCTTCAACTGTCCAATTTTGGTGAGCTTGTGCAAATTGTAGCCTCTTTTTCCTATTTGTAGTGGAGATGAGTGGTACCCGGTGGGGTCTTCTGCTGTTGTAGCCCATCTGCCTCAAGGTTGTGCGTGTTGTGGCTTCACAAATGCTTTGCTGCATACCTCGGTTGTAACGAGTGGTTATTTCAGTCTTAGTTGCTCTTCTATCAGCTTGAATCAGTCGGCCCATTCTCCTCTGACCTCTAGCATCAACAAGGCATTTTCGCCCACAGGACTGCCACATACTGGATGTTTTTCCCTTTTCACACCATTCTTTGTAAACCCTCGAAATGGTTTTGCGTGAAAATCCCAGTAACTGAGCAGATTGTGAAATACTCAGACCGGCCCGTCTGGCACCAACAACCATGCCACGCTCAAAATTGCTTAAATCACCTTTCTTTTCCATTCTGACATTCAGTTTGAAGTTCAGGAGATTGTCTTGACTAGGACCACACCCCTAAATGCATTGAAGCAACTGCCATGTGATTGGTTGATTAGATAATTGCATTAATGAGAAATTGAACAGGTGTTCCTAATAATCCTTTAGGTGAGTGTACACTGCAAAACATTTTTTCTTAACAAGTAAAAATTTCTTATTTTAAGGTAATATATCTAATATTTTGCCCCAAGAGATTAAATATCTCATGTTGCAATGATACTTCCTAGATTATTTTGCTCAATTCAAGATAATTGGTGTTACGCTATCTGACTTAGATATAAAAGTGTAATTCCAAGACAATTTTAACTTAAAAAAAGCACAACTGTGAGAGAAAAGCCTGTTATCAACCACAGCGATAAGCATAGCAGGACATGTATTCTTATTTCAAGAACCAAAACTTTCTAGGTTTGTCTTGTTTTAAGATATGAGTAAGACACAACCAGAGACTTAAGTTAAACACTTTTTATTCCAGAAAGGTTTTAGAATACAACCTTGATTTTGTTAACAACTACGACATTTCAGATTAACACTTGCCTAATTTAGTGGCCTTTCTCTGTAACTAGTACAGTATGATTTAACAGCTGCATTCCCTGCAAAGGGTAGTACTTTATTATATTCAAATGGTAATATTTTTCTTCAAATCAAAATAGTTTCCACATTTTAAAATAAATGACCCTTGTATAAAAAATGTGTCTAGTGGTTTGATGCAAGAGTTTTTTCACTGTGTCAAATAAATGGCTTAATCCAAACAGTGTTGCTGTGTTTATTAACATAAAAAGAAAAGTTCGAGAATATAGGAATCTTTAAAAGTTTTATATAGTTCAATGATATCCCCACGGTAGTACTTCACAAGAATATATATTTTGTCATATTCAGTCATATAGTCTCACAGGAATTAAAATTAACCAGCTTCATAGCTTCAACAAAATGGGTGGATTTATCCAGGTTTGGGATTTTAATTTCAAATGACAAAACATCTCTATCAAAGACACAGCATCATGAACTTGAAACTCCAAACAATATAATGTGTAGTGCTGATATGGCTCAAAAGTCATTTTAAACTCAAAGCCACAAACGAGCAGCAAATAAAACAATGGCAAATCATCTTTGGTGTTTAAACAAGAAAAAGCACGAGTGCTGAGCGACTGTAGCTGTTCAGGATCGTTCCATTATTTTAGGAAAAAAAATAATTTACGTCAATGACATTGTTGAGTATATAAAAAGCTAACGGTATAATTACAGTTTCCTTGCAGTGTCCAATTGTTTTTTGTTTTTTTTTTTCAAATACGTTTTTTTTTCCAAATATAATATCCAGCGCTGTTTTTGACCCCTTCTTTGTCTTGTAATGGACCATACGTTTCTTTGAGCATGTGTAAACGCGTTCCCTCAACTTCCCTGTGAATTTGTGAAGCGTCCTTAGCTTTCCCGCGCATCAAATGTTACATTTTTAATCGTTCTCACCGTAAGGTTATTAACAACGTTACGTAGATAGCTAAAATACTGCTTTGCTCTTCGCAGCTTATAAGTAACATATTTACGCCTATATAAACCAATAGATTCACTTGATAAAGTCACACTGGAAATATTAAAAGGTAAGTTTCTAATTGACATTTACTGTTGCTGCAGTGCATTCTGTTTTTATGAATCCACAAGAATTCACCTGTCTATGACACAAAACAGAAGTAGTGGGGCAAGCTATTTTCGTGTAACCATTACATAAAATTTTAAAAATAAATGCAGGTGTTTATGTCATAACACCAAACTCTTTTTATCGGCGCCATCATTGTTAGATTTCATATATACAGAGAGTTATTATGCAGTAAATGTTACTTAAATGCCGTTGATTTATTTGTTAAAGTGATTTATTAAAAAAGTTGTTAAAGACGTTCTGATACAGATTTACGCTTGCTTAAAAATAAATTGAAATGTATCTTTTAAAAATGTGTGTTCTAACTGCATTGCACGCGCCTCAAGTTATTACCGGTAGTAAAAGCGAACACGACTCAAGTTGTTTCTATTTGAGATACCTTTAAAGAAAAACTTTAAAATTTAAAGGCCAATATTTTAAAATTATTATCGATTTTGAGGTATCCACAATTGTAAGCTCATTGCTGGAATATAAAAAGATCGCTGCACTTGAAACTGCAATGGGAGAACCCATCTCCTTTAACCGTTATCAATACCATACATGAGCGTGTCATATATATATATGAGACGGTGCTCTTTATTACTTTAATGGCACAGGTGAAGGCCCCAGTCTGAGTGAAATGTTAACACCTTGCTAATTTTATACACTCACAAATTAAGTTAATAAGTCGTGTGTATCGTGTCCTTGTTCAGGCAACACAGTAAATACACCCCTGTAGGATATCTCTACTTGCCTAAAACCTCAGCATGATATACTAGTTCAGAAAGGAAACAAAATGTACATTTATAAAAAGGTATCATGATTTGCACTTGTATCATCTTTCAAGAAACTCTTAAACTTATAAAAATTGTAAATTTAGCACTTAAAGCCTAAAACCTGAGTTGGAAATGACTGCGGTAATTGTGCAGATGACGTCCAAATATGAATGAATTACTGGTCTTCTTTGTTGCTTTCAAGTTAGAGAATATCTTCTAGGGACTCTTTCATGCGAAGATCTGAACATTTCCTTTGGAGAAAACCTCATGGCCAGCAGTACATCAAGACGTCAGCTTTTATTTATTTATTATTTTTTTAAGAAATATTGTTGAGCAAACAATGTAGTTATCACTTTTGCTATTTTCTTTTTGTTGAGATTAAAGGCTTCTGTAGCAACTTTTATGTCAGAAGTGTCCATGTCCTGATGATATCTGAGATCAAGCAGGGGAGAAATATAAATGATAATAGGGAAAAGGAGGACATTTATGATATGAAAGTGATGACAACATTAATATATATTTATAAATGTGGAAATTTGAAGAGTAGAAACTTGGGCTTGGTCCTTCTTAATTCAAATTTTCCATAATTCAATAAAAGCAGTTTAAAATGTCACACCTGAGCACAGGACAGCTCATGCATCCATCAAAGCTGTTGCCCCAACATGTTCACCTCAGCATGTGAATCTTTGTGTGAACACATATTTATGTATGTTTGTCATTAATACAAAGTCTACATTAATTTACGAGTGTTTTGATAAACGTGATCATGGTGCCAGAGAATGAAAGCATGTTACATGTTAAATAGCACACACAAGTAAGAATTTCACAGTACTCATGTAGCACTTATTTAGTTCAATACAACATATTGTGAAAATACTCCATATCAATAGATAACTAAGCAAATATTGTTTCTGTGTTTTATCAGGAAGTAAAGATGATGACTACTATCTTGTTTTTAGTTACCTAAAAATTTTAACAATGAAAATATAAGCGGTCAGATATTTGAGCAATGCTGTGTTTGATTACTAATTTCATTTACGTTAAATAAAAGTAAATATTTCCATTTATGTCAGGCTTCATCAAATTTCATAATTCATAAACAGTTTATTGATAACTGCTGACTATTTTCAATGCCCTTTTCCTGAATTTTTTTTAACAGGAGCTGCAGTTTTCTGTGCAGCAAGATAACTTTTAAGACAGCTGCACATTTCCCTCCTCTTCTGAATGCAATACTTTACAAAATGTCAGTCTTTCACCTACCCCTCAACCCAATGAGCAAGGATGTTCTAGAAAACTTTTAAGAGAAGCCAGCCCCTCTAAAATCATTCAACTACCAAGCCCTGAATACATCCTTCATAGTGACAGTGAGTTGGAGCAGGTCAGAAAACACTGCAGCGCATAGGAAAAGAGGAGCATTGTATTCTTTCAAAGGATATGCGCTGGAGATTAATTAGAAATTCAACATGGTGCCCATACAGAGGACCACAACAAGGGAAGACAAATATACCTCCAAACATGAGGTTTCTTTAATGGCAAAACGTATAGTCAAGTATTATCCAAAGCTATGTGCGGCTGAAGATCAAAATTCATGGATGAGTGTAAGTAACTCGTTTTTATAGGGGTTTTAGACTGAGCAGTCACACCTTGTATTCACTTGCACACTTTTTAAAAGAGTGTAATCTCATTACAGGAACCTGTGTTTAAACAATTCCTAAAAAAAGGCTACAGAATATCCGCACACCACAGAAGTGACAGGGCTGTATGCCTCAAATAAATAAAGAGATGTCTCGGCGTCACCACTGACAAGCCTGATGCTGCTGAAGTCGAGAATTCAGGCGAGGCCGATTCCACTGCATCTTTGGGGAATGCTATTGCTTCAAGAAGTTACAGCAGAGAGAATGTGAACCATCTGGTAAGTGCACAGTAGAGATGGCCGTATCCCATCTTAGTTCAGACTGTTTAGAAAACACAACTGATTTGATTATTCATTTATATGTTTTTGCAGCTGTTGACACTACAAAACACTACAGGATTTTTACAAGAAGCCAAAGCCAAATACATTTGCAGTTACCCAGCTCCATGATCATGAATTTAATGCACAGAGATCATTTATAGATTATATGGGAGGCTTACCCAGGCTTTAAAGAACTGGATCATGTAAGTACATAAAACACAGACATTTGACTGAAATATTTTTGAAAATGGTTTCTTAAAACAAAATATGTGCTGACTTAGAGTGTACTTATTTTATATGTAATGGATCAAATGCATTGTATTCTTAGTTGGAATCATCTTAATTACATCACAGAAGTTAAGAGCAAATGGACCAGTTTTTATGGAAAAGCACAGCTGTATGGAGTAATGAAGAAGATCCTGAAGCGTCCACATATGCACGATGAGGGTAAATTTTGTCATGCATATTTTATTCAAACTCATTTTATAGTTAGTTATGCACTTTACTCAGTGTTACAGCATGATAGGCCTAAATGAAAATCAAATTGAAGTTGTTTAGTTATGACATTTTGCAGTTGATGCTCAAAGGGTTGCACTTTTAATGCCATTTTTTCCATAAAGACCAAGTCTATATTATAGTAAGCCAAACTTTGAGAAATTTTCATGCAAAATATTATTGCTGCTGTCTTTGCCAGTAACTGTTGATTTGTGAATTCCAGGTTCCCTTTTCTTCATTGTATTAGAAAGTTGTACTGTGTTATTCTGAAATAAATTTGTCCCTTTATGTTTTTAAAAAGCCATTTATTAGCATTGTAAATAGTTTTGTCTAGCATCTTTTAAGACGCAACAGAACAATAAACTGACTGACACTATCCTTCATTAGGTATAAATAATGAAGGAATATTTTAAAGAATACTTAAAACTTTAAATATGATCTATGTAAGGTTCATTTCAATTGTCCGTTCATGTTCTAGCATATTAGTAGGTAAAAATACCAGACATCAAATAATTTTTTTATAAGTCATTCTTAATTTGAAGCTTGCTGTATGTTGTTGTTTTCATTAAAAGGAGAATGTATGAGTTATATTAGAACATAATGCAAAAGATATTTAATAAGATTGTGGGTTTTTTTTTTTCCATTAGTGAAAAATGCCATCGCCATGTTTAGAGCTCTGCCATCCATGTTTCCTTCACTTTCTCTACCCCGAAAAAAGCTGGGAAACAAAACATGTGGCATTAGTTCATGGCCTTAAGGTAAAACTTTGCATTTTACATTGTTTAAAGGAAAAATAAAGACAGTTACTGCAATTCTATCCATCTGTGACTGGCAGCAATTTTCAGGGTTGTTTTTAATGTTAGCTACAGGAACGACATTCTACATTAAACAGTTTGATTAAAAGGGCTCACCAGAATATAACAATCTTCAATTTTTAGTGATTTCTTTGCTATTTCAATTACAAGCTGTGTATAACTGCTTCTGTTAAAATTAGCACATTAAGTATTATAAATAGGTAAATGTATAATAAATCTATATAGGACTACAGAGGATAGAATAAATTCAACCTGTTTTCTCTATTGGTTTTTGTTTGTCTTAAAGGCCTCCGGGAATCCTGATGCCTTTCTACAGCAAAGACTGACCACTGACTAGCACCATCCTTGAATTGTGGACCAAGATAACTGCATGCTGGCTATTGGAAGTGAGCCGGTGACAACTTTCCCTCAAGAAATGTTGCAGGAAGGTATCCTGTACCTTATGGCGTACTATTATGCACTACATCTAACATGTCCTAAGTGCATTGCCGCTGTCCTCTCTGCAATTCAAACTGAAATATTACTGGACACAATTTGAAGGGAAAAATACAAATATGCTAGAAGAAAAATTGTTTGAGCCAAATGTAGAACAGGAAATGCATGTCTATGATGTACTGTATATAATTACCATAATATTTGAAAATCAATTAGATAAATTATAAATAATTTGATATTTTGTGGATTTTAACATGTTAGGTTGTATTTTCTAAATACGGTATAGTTACCGCTGCGAAAGTTTTGTTTATGTAATTAAGTTTATGCTATGCATTTCTGACTGTGACAAGATGAGACAGTCCTGAACTACAAAGTACAATAATGATATGGATATGACTTTTGTTATATACAACTCATTTTCATGTGCTTATGTTTTCTCTGTTTCTGTATTGTAAACACAGCAGTAGTGCTGTTGGATACTGATGTAATACTTAAATAAAGAGCACTGCTGATGTTTATGTCTTTATTGTAAGTTATTTTATGTATTCAGGAAGCCAACATATATCAGGAAATCATATCTTAATTATGTATCTTGAATATAGTACAGTAATCCCTCCTCGATCGCGGGGGTTGCGTTCCAGACCCCCGCGATAGGTGAAAATCCGTGAAGTAGAAACCATATGTTTGTGTGGTTATTTTTATATATTTTAAGCCCTTATAAACACCCTGTTAACATTATTAGAGCCCTCTAGACATGAAATAACACCCTTTAGTCAAACGTTTAAACTGTGCTCCATGACAAGACAGAGATGACAGTTCTTTCTCACAATTAAAAGAAAGCAAACATATCTTATCTTCAAAGGGCGCCGCCATAAAGGAGCACGTCAGGAGCAGAGAATGTCAGAGAGAGCTGCAAAGAAAAGCAAACAATCAAAAATCAATACATGCTTTTAAGTATACAGAAGCACCACGATAAAGCGGCATTTTGTAGAGGAGCGTCTGTGTCCTCTGTGCAAACAGCCCCTCTGCTCACACCCCTCCGTCAGGCAGAAAGAGCGAAAGATAGAGAGAAGCAAACAAGCACAGCGGGAAGCATATCTTATAGCATTGAGGAGTTTTAGTTAATATGCAATACATGCTCTGATTGGGTAGCTTCTTAGCCATCCGCCAATAGCGTCCCTTGTATGAAATCAACTGGGCAATCAAACTGAGGAAGCATGTACCATAAATTAAAAGACCCATTGTCCGCAGAAAGCGGCGAACCAGTGAAAAATCTGGGATATATGTTTAGATGTGCTTACATTTAAAATCCGCGATAGAGTGAAACCGCGAAAGTCAAAGCGCGATATAGCGAGGGATTACTGTATACATATATATATATAGTATATATGTGAATTTCCCCTTGGGATTAATAAAGTATCTATCTATCTATCTATCTATCTATCTATAGGAATTAATTCCTAATTCAAACCTCTGCTAAAATATTTGGTTTCAATTTGAAATGAAGACCATCCTAAAATGAGAGCACTGTGCTACTTTTACCTTATTCTTTTGTAGGTGGACTGAAATTTGTTGTATATAACATGCAAATATAGCTTAGTATGTGTTGAAATGAAGTCATTTAACAATTTTTTAAAAATACAAGTCAATATATCTCACCCCATTGGCATATAATTTTGCTTACTTCAAGCATTTATTTCTTAATAATGGTATATTTTTTTTCTTATTGTGATTTTTGTAAAATAATTTTCCTTTTTTAAGATATATGCTCTGAGATTAAATATTGGACTACCCATTTCAAGATGAGCAAACTTGTTTCAAGTAACAAGACTGTCATTCTCCACTGGTATTAAGAATTTTCCACTTATATTAGTGATTTATTCTCTTCTTCCTTGGCCTTCATTTTTCAGTGTGCTAAAATTAAGAATGCAAAACAACTGAATTAAAAATTATTTTCTAATATTCAGTGTATTTCCACTATAGAAAGTCTAATCTCAAGTAATTTGTTCTAAAAAGCAACATTTTCTAATTATTTCAAACCTTTGAACACCTATCAGTCTTATTTCTAGACTGGAACTAACTTATTTTAAGATATCTTGGCAAGTAAAATTATCTTGCTGCATGGACAGATAATTTCACTAATATTAAGTCATTTTCTCCTGAAATTCAGTGTTTTTATCTTATTTCTTAGCTAAGTTTTTTTGCAGTGTAGACCACTGCGTGTGCACAAAGCGAGTTGCATAGGCGTGCACGTCAAGCAAGCCGCAAGTCAGTGTCGCTCGCTGCTTCAAAATGAGTGAACAAACAGTGCCAGATGATAAAACAGCCTCGCCATCTACGTCGTCGGAGTTAATTGCCAGACGTGGTTCATTCTCACTCGCATGGCAGTGGTTTGGTTTTGAAACGACTGATGTTGCTCAAACTGTGGTAAATCAGTTGCCGTTAAAGACAGCAACAGCTAACTTGTTTCACCATTTGCAAACTAACCACCGCACAGAAAACGAAGAATACGAAAAGCTTAAGGAGTCAACTGTCCAGCACAAGTCTAAAATAACCAAGCTACAAGCACAAAACACACTCAGCAAACTTTTGCGGACTCATTCTGCAAAAAAGTGCCTTACGACAAGAAAAGCAACAGATGGCATGACATAACAAATGCCGTCACCAATTACATCGCAAAAGATATGGTGCCAATTCAAGTGGTTCAGAGAGATGGTTTTAAACAACTTTTGAATACTTTAGACCCAAGGTACACACTGCCTGGCCGAAAATATTTCAGTCAAACAGCTCTGCCTAAGTTGTATGATTTGTGTCGCCAAACTCTGACGCTTAAACTGCAAAAGGTTTCACATTTTGCCACAACAACGGATTTATGGTCAAGCTGATCATCCGAGCCATACCTCTCCCTGACGGTGCATTTCATTGACGAAAACTGGCAACTGCAAAGCTTCTGTTTGCAAACATCCTACTTCCCAGAAGATCACACTGGCGACATCATTGCGCAAGGTCTGAAAGATGTGCTGGCATCATGGACACTGCGAGAAGAACGCATGATTTGCATGACAACAGACATCGGGGCTAACGTCAGTGCACTACGGATTAATAACTGGAAGAGGCTACCTTGTTTTGGGCATAGGCTTCATATTGCAATTGGTGAGTAATTTGGGGTTCCTGTATAAAATGCAGTTTAGGTTAAATTGATTTTATTTATTATGACATTTAAATATACAAAAAGACCTGATAATTAAAGCTGTAGATGAGAAAAATATAATTCAATATAATTTCAAATAATACATTACATTATAAAATAAAAATATAAGAATGTTGTAATGCAATTATTATATACAGTACACTTTGAATGTTCCGTTCAATTTTATATGAAATGTTTTCCAGAGAGGAGCATGCGGGATCCAAGGATAGACAGGGCCATAGGAGTTTGCAAAAAGGTTGTCAGAGCTTTTTACAGTAGCTGGAAAAAGAAGAAAGCACTTGTTGATGCACAAGAGCAGCTCAAACTTCCAATGCATAAACTTATTACCGAGTCACCAACAAGATGGGGCTCAAGACAGCGCATGATAGAGAGATTTATTGAACAAGAAAAAGCCATTCGTCATGTTTCGACTGCAGACAAAAAGCACAGGCATTGTGTCCCAACATGGCAAGATGTTGAAGTGCTGGAGGCAGTAAGTAAAGCACTAGGCCTTCTTCTGGAGTTCACAGATGCTCTTTCAGGTGAGCAACTTGTAACAGTTTCTTATTTAAAGCCTGTGCTGGCCTTATTCAACTCTGATGTCCTGGAGGTGAAGACTGATGACACAGACCTTACCAAAAAGATCAAATAAGCCATTCTACAGTATCTGAACTTAAAATACACAGAGGACTGTGTAGACGAGCTGTTGGGTTTAGCATCCACACTTGACCCATGGTTCAAAAATCGCTTTAATAATGATGACAGGATCGAAGCCATTATGATGGCAGCTGCGACAGAACTTATGGCTGTGGCGACAGAGTAAGACAGCCCTACCTCAGGACCCTCAACTGCTTCAGCTCACCTGATGGCTGCAGAAACTGGATCAGGTGATGATGCAAGGGAGGGAGCAAAAAGAAAAAAAATGTCTTTTGACAGCTATTTCAAAAAAGCACAGGAATTCAGAGAAGACGAGTCTCTGCCCACTGCCCAAGAGATACTTAATGATACCTGAGGTGGACAGTGAGGTAAATCCACTTGAGTGGTGGAAAACACAAGAAGTAAATTTCCCCAGAATGGGGAAACTAGCAAAAAAGTACCTGTGCATTCCTGCCTCAAGCAGTGCTTCTGAGAGGGCTTTCAGTACCGGAGGAAATGTTGTAACATGTAACCATGCTGTTTTGAAGCCAGATGCTGTGGACAGGCTGGTGTTCCTGTCACACAACTTGAAGTTTCTCCAGTAGAATTTTACAGTTCTCATAACTTTCTCAAAACTCATAACTTTGTGCAATATTGGACAAAGGAAGTTAGTAATTTCTTTAATAGTGTTAGTTTGTGTAAAACTTGTTTACACATGCTACTTCTGCAGTATTCGATGGATGTTTAGATGTTTACAGTATAGTACAGTATGTTAGATTTGTGTTCTTGCTTGCATGACACACATGTTTAGTTCATGGCCTATAATTGTGATGTTCAGATATTTTATTCCCTATGCATTTATAGCTTGTTTACATGAATAGTAGGTGCTCTCATTTTAATAGTTTTGTTGGTCTCAATGCAAATGTTTGTGTACATCCTGTAGGCCACTGTTCAGTTATGTACTATAATACATACTGTAATATGTTGACTGGTGAATTTAATGTTTTTGTTTTACTTCATCTATCCCCCCATCCATTATCGTAACCGCTTAATCCCATATGGGGTCATGGGTGTGAGGGGGGGTGGGCAGAGCCTGTCCTGGGAAAAACAGACGCAGGTAGGAACCAACCCTGGGCGGGTGCCAACACACCGCAGGGTGCACACACTCACACAGCCACATTCACACTCACACAATTACATGGTAAATTTAGACTCGCCAATCAACCTACCATGCACACTTTGGACTGTGGGAGGAAACTGGAGCCCCCCCGGCAAAAACCCACGAGGAGAGCGCACAAACTCCACACAGAAGGGACCCGGGTGTTTTACTTCAGTTTTAATTAAATAAATAAGACCTGTTTTCTTTAACTGTTTCATTAAGCTACAATTTTCTATTACCAATACCAAGCTAGATCTTAATAAGACTTACAAACACATGTTTAAAGGATGCAGAATATCTTGAAATTATTGTTATCGTCAAAGTCCCAGAAAATATCGAGATATATTTTTTTTCCAATATCCCACACCCCTAGATGGAACCCACACACAAATGTCAGAATGGAAAAACTGCAATTGGACAGCTGAAGCACTGGGATGTCAAAGTAATTTTATGTAAGCTCATAGTCATATGATAACATTCAAGTTTATTATCACGTTTACACATTTCAATGAAATCTTTGCTTGCATGATTCCTTAAAACAATGACAATAATGCATTATCTCAAAAGACACACACAAATAGGATGTAATATGCATATATAGAATTACATATAATATATATTTGCAGCTATCCTCTTTAATAAAACCCCTGTGTGCGTCCATGTGTCCGTGTGTGTGTGTCTTCTGGTGAAGTGCGCATGCGCGGGGCCACACGGCACATGTTTATTCTCTTCCTGTGCAGAGAGAGAGACACACACAGGTGCATGCGCGCGAGAGACAGACACACACACACAGGCGCACGCGAGACAGGCACACACACAAAGGCGTGCGCGAGACAGAAACACACACACACAAAGGCACGCGCAAGACAGACACACATACACAGGTGCACGTGAGACAGACAGACATACACACACAGGTCCTTGAGAGAGACACACAAACACGCGAGAGACAGACACACACACACGCATGCCCGCGAGAGAGACACACACACACAGGCGCGCGCATGCATTGTTGCAATGTTACTTTTCTTGGTTGTTTATTAAGTTGTAAGGCTATAGCGCAAACTCTTGCAGTGTTAGTTTTCTCTGTTGTTCAAGGTTTTCTTAGTGTTATTCAGTGTTTTTACATTTAGTTTACTATTACGCTGTGCATTCAATGGTATGATTAACTGTATTTATGCTTAAAAAATATATATATTTACATACAGTTCATACAGTCTGGAACGGATTAATTGTATTTACATACAATCCTATGGGGGAAATTACTTCGGTTCACGACCAAATCAGGTTACAACCAGAGTTTTGGAACGAATTATGGTCGTGAACCGAGGTTCCACTGTATTACTGTTAGACAAAATTACAGGCATTTTACAGAAATACAAACCAGTATTACTGAGAGAGAAAATTAAAGGCACACAATACAGTGACGTATATTACAGCTACATACAAGGTCCCTTGCCATTTAATATAGACTGTTCCAACTAATGTTTATGCACTACTGTTCTAGCGCCCGTTATTGTAACGGGCTTAATGTCTAGTTTGTTTATAAGTACTCAGCTGTTAATGTTACAATATTTATTCTTATAATTATATGATTACTACCCTTTCAACCTGTTGTATACACTAAAAGCTTTTGTTTGTAAGTACTGTGGACTAAATTAAGCCACTACAATTAAGATGAAAACACCCCTGCTTTAGTCATTTAATCAGAGAAAAGTTTTCCAGAAATAGTAACACAATGCTTCTAGAGGCTTTTGCATATTTTCAGTTATAATTCATACATTCCTGGAAAATAAAATGACCACAATGTGACAAGGTTATAAAGTACAGCAGAAATGAGTTTTTGAACTAAACAGAGAATCCATTTTGCCTGCTTATTCAGTGAGAAGCTGTGCAACAATGTGCTCATGAACTGATAGTTAATATGCTTTTCTAAAGAGGATGTGAAATTAATGGTATTTTTTTCTGTCAATCTCTTATTCTTTAATGCATGATGATTTATACCATCTTGTCAAATAAGACAAAGCTCTGGAGGAAGCAGTTTGTAGGAATATGCTACACACAATAGAAACATGTAAATACATTTCAGTGTCCTTACCACTCTGAAAGCATCATTGATTATGTGTGCGTAATAGCCTGAAACTACTTCCCAATATCACGTTAGATGACTGTCTACAGTAATTATTCAGTATGATCTGTATCCTCACACAGCAGTATGCAGTTCATCAGAAGGTTTACAAAGATAAGTGTTCAGCAAATAAAAATCTGTTTATTTGAAAAAAAAACTATAGAAATATCTTTAACTACTTAAAGTATTATACCAGTATAATAATGAACGAAAAAAAAAACACTGTGTGTTTGTTACTCTTCTAAAGATATGATAGACACCATAACCATGCCAAAGGATATTCTTCTTATACCTGCTTAGATTTAACTAAAACAAAATAATGGAAGTAAACAGATTCTCATATTCCCACTCTTACAGTCAATCTGAATATTACACTTTTAGGGTCATCATCAAATTAGGAGTCAAAAAAACCTGTGAAAAATGAAGAGTAGCAATAACATCATATGGAATTTAAACAAAAACTGCACAGTATTCAACAGGATACCCTGCAGTTTAAATGTTAAAAGTCTTAAATCAATTACAGACTTACATGAAAAGTATGAGGGGAGTTCCAAAGGTCCGTTCACATTGACTTTTGAACTTATTCTCTCTGGTTGATTCTTTCAGGGAAGCCTATTGAATTATTCACAAAAATGTCCGGAAATTTTCAGGTTCATGGTACATCTTGAATCATGAATCAGGGGATCACACTCCTTAGCCTCCCTAGAAAACATTATGCCAGAGTACTAGAAAGAAGACTCCACTAAGTCATGGAACTTCAGATTCAGGATAGCAATGTGGAACATTTGACCACCTCTTTACCCTCATGAGGATTCTGGAGGCAGCATGAAAGTATACCAAATCAGTCTAGAAGTGTTTTGTGCAATAAGAGAAGACATATGACTGTGTTCCATGAGGGATTTTGGGGTTTGGTTGATGGGAGAGTAGGGGGTTCCAGGTTGCCCAAATAAGGGGTAATCGGTCCCTGTATAACCACAGTGAGAGCTGTGTCTGCATACTCAGAAAAACATCAGCACTGTTTCCAGTGGGTGTGGGATTCTGCCAGGGCTGTGCTTTGTCTCCTATTCTGCTTGCAATTTTCATGGACAGGATATCAAGGATCCAGATTGGCGCTCTTAGAATCACGTCATGGTCCTATTAGGTTCATCGGGCTGCTAACTCTAACCTACATTGGGATGGTTTGAGACTAAGTGTGAGGCAGCAGGGATGAGGATCAGCACCTCCAAATCTGAGTCCATGGGACTCAGTAGTAAAAATGTGAACTGTCCTCTCTGAACGGGAGGTAAGTAACTGCCTCAAATGGAGGAGTATAAATACCCTGGGGTCTTGTTCACAAATAAGGGGAAAAGTGATGGTGAGATCCACAGACGGATTGGGGCAGTGAGTGCAGTTATGTAGTCGCATATACTGTTCTGCGGTGGTGAAGAAGGAGCTGAGTCAAAAGGCGTAGCTCTCGATTTGCCACTTGATCTACGTCCCTAACCTCACCTATGACAAAATGATCTTTCTCCACATTTTGGCTGGGTTCTCCCAAAGAGATGCGCAGACAGTCGGGAGAGGCTAAGGGTAAAACTGCTGACCCTCTGTGAGAGGAGCCAATTGATGTGGTTCAGGCATCTGATACAGATGCCTCCTGGACACCATCCAGTCATGCCCAACTGGGAGAAGACTGTGGGGAAGACCCTGGGCTCATTGGGAGGATTATATCTCCCAGATGGCCTGGGAATGCCTTGGGATCCCAGAGTATGAGTTGGAAAGTTTAGCTGGGTAAAGGTATGTATGGGTCTCACTGCTAAAAGTGGAAAATGAATGAATAAAAGGTGAAAAATGAATTAATAAATGTAAGGTCATCATCAAGACAGGAAACTGCCACCGGAGATGAATCCTGATTCTTTCATTTAGATGCTGAAACAAAAGAGTAGAGCAAGGTTTGGTTTGAAAAAGGAACACCACAACCAAAGAAAGCCTGATGTGTGAAGTCTAACATTAAGCTGATGTTCAACATTTTCTTCTCTCTTCAGAGAATCGTGGCTTCCATCCCATTTGGTGAATGCCAGTCCATTCCATCTGACATCTACACCATTAAATGTTTACTTTAAACTTTAGCAAAATCTCAACAGCAAGCTGAGTGAATGGTTTCTTCTCCTCGACAATGTTCCTGCACGTCAAGCCACCAAGACCATCCTCTTCTTTGGTGCCTGTGGGTTTAACCATTTGTATGCCCCACCCTACTTGCCTGACCAGGTCCCTTGTCGTGTATGGCCAAAATGCGTGGAAATTGCTATAAGGATCAAGAAGATATGAACTAGGCAGTAAATGATGACCTGGCAAAGTTAAAAAAAAGATGATTTTTGGGAGTGTTTTGAAAAATAGATCCACAGATTGCAAAAGCACATTGAGGTCTAGGGCGATTATGTGGAAAAGTAGAGAATGAATAAGATTTCAGAGGAAACAATATTTGGGGACTATTTCTTTTATTTTAAAGTGAAAGAACTTTTGGAAACTCCCTTCATACTAGTCCCTTTCAGGTTTTCTACATGTTTTGCAGTGTTATTCTAAAGAACATTCATCCAAAATCCTAGAAATAACGGTTTGTTGAATCAACGAATAGTACATAATGTAGGTACATATACGTAAGTCCATTTGTGTGAAACATATATTGAATAACTAGAGCTGATCTGAGACAGTTTCCTCAGTTTTCAACATACAAATTCATGATCAATAATCCTTTCAGTGTCTTTTGATTAAACCTGTAATGCAGGCTTGAGTAAGAAAGTAATCTTTGTCTGAAGTAGCTTTTGTCCACTCCACTCTCATATGTAGAGTAATTATGAGGAGTGTAACTGCCGCATACACTACACTCTGTGACTTCTTTGCTTTATGCACCAAGCTTAATGTAACTTTAACTATTGGATAGTGTCATTACTCTAATTATAAGTTAAGCTATGAAACCAACAATTAAAAGAATGCCCAGGATTTGCTTTTAATAATCCGTTTCTTGCCTGTTTTTGAAAAGGTTTCATCTTACTTATCCTGAAAAAAACTTTTAAGCAAAGTATTGATTCAGGCCCCGCGACTCATCCAAATGCTATATATGCCAAACTCTTGATAAATATCCTAATAAAATTCACATAATATTGCTGTTCTCTGCTAACATATTTAAATATCCATGGCAGCAAACAAATGATGTCTGATTTTCTTTCTCATCCATAACAGCTTAAAGTAACTCCCATATGTCTGATTTTCCTTTCATCATTTTAATAGTTTAAGGAGCCTTTTCAGTGCTTACAGCCATCCCATTCCATTGTCTGCATCCTAAAAAACAGCAAGACTCACAGAGCTAAAAACAGCAATGACCCATCATTATTTGTATCCTCAGCATGAAAATGACACATTGCAATACAAAGAATTTACTTGGGTCATCAGGTCTACCACAGCAATGCAGGCCTCAAATACAGGTAAAGGATTTATCTGTACAATAAAATGATAAAATAGCTCACAGTAACACAGCGGCAATGACTGCAAAAAGTTGACTTTTTATGCTTATAAATTTGACCTATAACTTTAAAGTTCTATAGAGTAAAAGCAGTGCAACATAACTTGTCAAGAAATTCTTAGTTGTAGCTATAAGAGTTTAGAGGGTAAACTTGATCTGAGTATTATTCTTAGAGGCAGGGAATAAATAATTAAGGCTGCAAGATCCATTAAGATGGTCTTAAACATCTATGGTCTTTAATGAATCATTTCACACACACACAGTGAATGATCTGACCAAAGCCATACAAGATGAGAGTGCATTCTACTGAAAAACTTTCTTTGCTGCCAGTACCTCCTGCAAGAAATCAAATACATAAAGCTAAAGAAGTGAATGTCTCCACCACAAAGCTTAGCAGCAGTCCTGTACAGGCCTAAAGACTAAGTGCCCTTTTAATTTTTAATGTTCAGCCTTCATTGTTAACTTTCTAAAAATTAAAGTTAGAAAGATGATTTCCCTTTTGAAGGACGCAGCATTATCACCAGAAACAACTATCCAGAACTGAGAGAACCTCTGATGTAATAGACATATTATTATGTTATTTTAAAAGAACTGAAATTGATTTTGTGCCTAAAATGAGAACATTAACTGCACTAAAATATTAAATCTGTACAGGAACAACAAGTATTTCAAAATATTCTATTGCATTCAAAATAGTTTATGCAGACAGCAGGTGGAAAATAAAACCTTTGATGTCAGCATTTAAAAATATCTTAGCAGAAGAAATTAAATATGAGCTAGTAAGTTGTGCCCTGTGGAGTGATGTACACAATCTAATTTATATGGCAATTCAATTAGGTAGCAGAAATTGCAAAAATGACAAGAAGACTGACGTAGGAAGAGACATGTCTTGTTAAGTCTTCACTAAATGTAGCTTATTCACCTGTTCTTAGGTTGGTCCTAAATAACTGAGGCATCAGCTTTTGGGTTATGAATTCTGAAAGGCAGGGGAAAATGGAGTGTGGTAAGCAGAGTTGCAAGACGAGATTTGTTGCCAGTTAGTTTTAGTAAGCTCACCTGTTTGTGTGATGCTGGTGCAGCAGAAAGGTGCCTGAGGGAATTGGCAGGGGTGGCAGCACAGAATTGTGCTATGGGATGCAGTGCATTCTAGGCCATGCTGTAGGCGGCAGTGGGCTCTTGTACAAATGCACAATGATACGCGAGGCTGATGGGCTGAGCAGATGCATGAAGGCAGAGGTCTTGGTACAGTCTGTTGGCACTAAGAGAAAGTAGTTTAGTTGCCGGCAGCCTTAAAGTGCAACCAAGAGACATGTAACGTCCCTGAGGGTATCGATGAAGGGTTACCTGTCTTGTGTTCGGGGAGGTGCCAAGATGGAGGTGGCAATGATATGTGGGCATGCATATGCGTGGAATTAAACCTGTCCGAACTATAGGAGCTGGTTGTTGCAAAGGTGGTGAAGAAAAGCTCCTACAGGTTGGGTTGGATTAAATCTCATGTAGGGAGTGGCTTGAGGAATCCCGCTCATATTTAAAATCGTGCTATAGTCACTATTGAAGGGCAGACCAGGAGAACAGTGTGAAGTCTGAGAGTTGTCAGAGCACATTATCATCCTTCTGAATACTTTATGGAAGACAAGGATTGGCAGTGGCAGTAACGGGGGAACTTTCTGAATAATGAAAGAGAAAGGGATGAATTTTAGCTGGGAGATGAGTCCTCCGAACAGAAAGAGAAAACATGGTGAGCTAGAGATGAAACGGCGGTTTATTTTTTGCATTAGAAAACATTGTTTTGGGGGGTGGGTTATTGATTATTTTGCAGGAAGGCAGAAGGGACTTTTTATTATGTATTTTTTAAATTTATAGTATTTGGCTGTTTCAGAACACAAGAACTGTATGCTAATTGCATTACACTAATTTGGGAAGTAATTGAGCAATGGAAAGAAAAAATAACATTTTAATATTTTTTTCTACTAATCCTTCTTGTCAGTGATTTACTCTACCACTTTTGTTTATCCTCGGTTTCACAAACTACAGGAGGCTCAAATTCCATCTATACTGCAGTCTTTGGCAAGGACCCTCACAGGGAACACTCATATTAAACTAGACGGATTATATTAGTAGAAACATTCTGCCTCACTTTGATTGATAACAAGTTTTAGCACCTGTTGCAATGTTGTGGAAAATTACCTGAGACAATTTTCATTGATTTGGAGTTGCGGAAAAATTATTTAGATATATAGATAGATAGATACTTTATTAATCCCAAGGGGAAATTCTCATATCCAGCAGCAGTATACTGATACAAAAACAATATTAAATTAAAGAGTAATAAAAATGTATGTAAAAACATACAATAACTTTGCATAATGTTAGCATTTACTCCCCCGGGTGGAACTGAAGTGTCGCATAGTGTGGGGGAGGAACAATCTCCTCAGTCTGTCAGTGGAGCAAGACAGTGACAAAAGTCTGTCACTGAAGCTACTCCTCTGCCTGGAGATAACACTGTTAAGTGGATGTAGTGGATTCTTCATGATTGACAGGAGTCTGCTTAGTGCCGGTCGCTCTGCTACAGATGTTAAACTGTCCAACTTTATTCCTACAATAGAGCCTGCCTTTTTAACAATTTTGTCCAGGCGTGAGACATCTTTCTTCTTTATGCTGCCTCCCCAGCACATCACCACGTTGAAGAGGGCACTTGCCACAACCGTCTGGTAGAACATCTGCAGCATCTTATTGCAGATGTTGAAGGACACCAACCTTCTAAGAAAGTATAGACGGCTCTGACCTTTCTTACACAGAGCATCAGTATTGGCAGCCCAGTCCAATTTGTTATCCAGCTGCACTCCCAGGTATTTATAGGTCTGTACCCTCTGCACACAATTTCCTCTGATGATCACAGGGTCCATGAGGGGCCTGGGCCTTCTAAAATCCACCACCAGTTCCGTGATCTTGCTGGTGTTCAGGTGTAAGTGGTTTGAGTCACACCAATTAACAAAGTCTTTAATTAGCTTCCTGTACTCCTCCTCCTGCCCACTCCTGATGCTGTCCACAATAGCAGTGTCATCAGCGAACTTTTGCACGTGGCAGGAGTCTGAATCGTATTGGAAGTCTGGTGTATATAGGCTGAACAGGACCGGAGAAAATACAGTCCCCTGCGGCGCTCCTGTGTTGCTGACCACAATGTCAGACCTGCAGTTCCCAAGACGCACATACTGAGGCCTGTCTGTAAGATAGTCCACGACCCATCCCACCAGGTGTGAGTCTACTCCCATCTCAGTCAGCTTGTCCCTAAGGAGCAGAGGTTGGATGGTGTTAAAGGCACTAGAGAAGTCCAAAAACATAATTCTTACAGCACCACTTCCTCTGTCCAGGTGGGAGAGGTATCGGTGTAGAATATAGGTGATGGCATCCTCCGCTCCTACCTTCTCCTGGTATGCGAACTGCAGAGGGTTGAGGGCGTGACGGACCTGTGGCCTCAGGTGGTGAGGCAGCAGCCGTTCCATGGTCTTCATCACATGTGACATCAGAGCGACTGTCCAGAAGTCATTCAGCTCACTAGGACGTGATACCTTTGGGACTGGGATGATACAAGATGTTTTCCAAAGCCTCGGGACTCTCCCCTGTTCCAAACTCAAGTTGAAAATTCACTGTAGAGGACTCCCCATTTCCAACGCACAGGCCATCAGCAGTCGTGGCGATACTCCATCTGGACACGCTGCTTTGCTGGCACGAAGTCTCCTCAGCTCTCTGCTCCCCTGCGCTGCTGTAATTGTGGGTGGGGATGTCTCACTTAAGCTGATATCAGCAGAAGGATGGTTGGAGGATGAAGTACTCCGAGGTGAGAGTGGGTTAGGGTGGTCAAACCTGTTAAAGAAGTTGTTCATTTGGTTTGCTCTCTCCATTTCTCTCTCGATGGTGGCACCCAGCTTCGAGTTGCAGCCAGTGATGATCTTCATCCCATCCCACACTTCTTCATGCTGTTAATCTGCAATTTCTGCTCCAGCTTTCTCCTGTACTGCTCCTTCGCTGCCCTGAGCTGGACTCGGAGTTCCTGCTTGAGCTCATGCTGATCACCGCATTGTGAAAGCCCTTTTCTTCTGGTTCAAAAGGCCCTTGATGTCACTTGTAATCCATGGCTTGTTGTTAGCATAGCAGCGTACTGTTCTTACTGGAACTACAATGTCCATACAGAAGTTGATGTAATCAGTTGTGTAGTCAACAGCCTCTTCAATGTTCTCACTATGTGGCCCCAGCAGTATATCCCAGTCTGTAGTTCCAAAGCAGTCTCTCAGAGCCTGCTGTGCCTCAGGGGACCACTTCCTAAATGAGCGTGTGGTTGTAGGTATTGCCTTCACTCTAGGTTTGTAGTGAGGCTGAAGCAGAACCTGGTTATGATCTGCTTTCCCAAGTGCAGGCAGCAGGGTGGCGCTGTATGCGTCTTTAACGTTTGCATACAGTAGGTCAATAGTCCTATTTCCTCGGGTGTTACAGTCCACATACTGGGAGAAGGCAGGTAATGTTTTATCCAGCGGTACATGGTTAAAGTCTCCAGCAATTATCACAAGCGCCTCAGGGTGCTGCGTTTGTAAATTAGCAACTGCGGAATGGATGATGTCACTCACTATCTCCACATTCGCTCGAGGGGGGATGTAAACAATAACAATAATCACAATTCTGTCCCACCCTGTCTCCTCCCAGAATTACGCCTCTTTGAATATGCAAATCAATATAAATAGACCTTAAGCTCCGTTTTCTGTGAAAAGCAAGAGGGAAAATAGAAGAACTTCAGCAAATACCAAGTGGAGGCAAAGAAAAACATACTATTTGTTGGTTTATGCAGTGGAATAAACAAGAAAAGGAAACTGATTGAGTGACATAGCGTGTCAGGAGAAACAAGCTCAAGTTCATAATGTCGCACAGTGCCCGATATAAAAAAGAAGTTTTCAGATATCAAAGTCGCCGTGAAAAGGCGAGAAGTGGCCCACTGTCTGAGTGTCATATGGAAGCTTATTAGGGTACAGTGTGAAAAAAAGGCACAGAGTAGGAAAAAAGCATGAAATGTTAACTTCAATCTCGAAATATCCACTTTAATCACGTAGTTTATTTTGTCATTAAAGTATAACATCATAAACCTAAAATTCATTTAATTTACTAGTTTCTCAAATCCCATCGTAACTAAAGTAGCACGTTAAATGTTCTCTGTGTGTGAATCACTACGTGCTTCTTAAACGGGCTTTCTCTTTCTCCGACAGGACACAGAATCCATTACAATCATGATATTACAGCTCTCTGAATAATTAAAATACTGAGATGTACATGTGATATCATTTTCATGATGATTGGAATGAAAGCATGTTATTAAGAACATGATGGCGCAGTGATTGTTCATGTCTCATACAAGATGTTGCTGCGCCATGCGCGACCTTCAATGAAACACTTTATTGTAGCAGTCCTGTCTCTTTCAAACATACTAACCTCCAATTCCTGTCCTTATTTTTCTTTCCCCAAATACCCAATCGCCACACAATCAGCTCTGTAATAGACGTTAAGCCATCTGTAAGCTTACGACGACGATTCCTTAAAACTTGTAAGGAACATTGAAATATCTTCATAGTACGTGTTTAATTATTCTATCTCTCTATCCTTCCAGTGTCGCACCAGTCTCAGCAAATATACAGCACAAGGCAGGAACAATACATGAACTTGCTATCGCTGCAGCACTGTGTCCTCACATGTTTAATTATTAACAATATAGATTATTTAAATGAAGTTAAAGTTTTATCTGTATAATGTAATAAACATTTTGCTGCATTTCATCTTACAAATGATATCGTCATCATATGTAAATACGCGCTTTATAAAGTGGCGCAGGTTGTGCAATATTATAGCTGTAGTGCAAGTTCCACTGAGGTGATTGTACTTATAAGTACAAACAGTTCTACAAGGAGTAATTGATTGAGTCCGTTTATAGTTCTTGGTATGATACTGTTTCTGAACCGCGAGGTCTGTACAGGAAAGGCTTTGAAACGTTTTGCTGTGGCTTTGGCAGCATGTGCTTGATGCTGTATACCGATAATTCTCTTTCCGATCAGCTGCTGCTGTGATTCCCCACTCAGATACAGTGATATAAATACTCCGAGTGGTGGAGTGAGAGTAATATGGAAAAAGATGATCCGCTGTGGCAACTCCTAACGGGAGCACCTGAAAGAAGAAGAAAAAGAAGGTGCAATGAGAGTAACAACACTAAAGCAGTTATGGTATTTGGAATACTATGGCTATTCCCTGGATCATTATATTGTTACAAGTTAATTACAATCAGATGCATTACACTAATAAACAATATGAGGTTAGTTTTAGTGTATTTATATAGCCGGAAAATCAGAAAAATAAAGAGTAACCACACAGGAACAGTAGCACTGCTTTGATTCTGGGTGCCGCCAGTCTGCAAAACCGAGCGGAGAACTTGCGTACAACAAGGTATGAGGTACCGTGGAAAAGTGCGTGGCTTTACACCAAGTTTAGGTTTTATACATCGCGATTTGAACGTGGAAAAGTTCTTATGCAACATTTCTGAGCGTACGCACCGTTTATACATGAGGCCCCTGGGAATGTAGTTAGTACTTCCACTGGAAGCCTCTCATAGATAGTAGACGTGGCACCACAGAACATGCAAATAAAGTTATATTTCTTAATTGTCCAGTGAGTGTTATGTAATTCCCCAGAAGACTATTGTTGTTAAGTTAAGTTAGTCCATTTTGTCTGTATAGCTAACAACTCATAACAGGCTAATCAAATAAAAAATTACAAGAATTAGATGCAAATTTAATTATCTGTATATTGACATCTAATGTTGTTTATACATTTGACTTTACAACTACATAGCTGCCATTTACATCTTAATATCACAATATACTCCTGAGGGTATATTTTTAAGGTTTTGGATCTGCCACCACCCATTAAAAAGACAATTTTTTTTTTTTCTTTTGGGTGAGGCTATGGTACAAGACTATAAAAAATAGTGGGAAATTTGCAAGAAACAGCTTTCAGATCTGTAACATCTATCACTATTTTAAAAACCAACCCAATTTAATGTACCCTAAGAAGTTATTTTCTTCTATACACGTAAAATTCCAAGATTTTAATAAAGCTGGGCCTTCTTATATTAAAAATCCAGACTACCTGTTAAATATTTGAAACTTAATGCTCCTTTTTATCTTCTACAATATAAATGCTGAGGCTATTCATACTGATTTTTTCTTATTGCCTTTTAATAATTTTATCAGTTGTTTACTATATTTTTAATAAATTGTGTGTTTTCTATTTTCGAAAGGCATTTGGTTTGTGTGGCTTTTGTATTACAAACTTAATTTAACTTATTACTCTACTGATATTATAATAACAACAAAAGAAAAATGTTTCTACATTTTTAGATTAACTTTGAATGTAACAGTGTTGTAGCTGCGTTTTCTTAAAATTACCAAAGTTCTGCAGCTTCAACTCAAAAAATGGGATTCAACAAAAGCCTGACGTACAGAAATGATTCCACAGACAAAATATCTTGGTTTTTGAAATTTTAGTTAAGTTTTGAAGTAAAAACAGTTCACACAAAAAAGGGAAAATTAATATTAAGAAAAATTCACTTCTAAGCTTAATCTTGTTACGTCTCAAATCGTTACTTCTTACTTAACATTTCTGAACCATTTCAAAACGGTCAGAAAACTGTATGCTTATCCCATTTCTAAACTTAAAATGGGTCTTTCAAGTCTCTCTTTACTGGGACCAATTCTAAACAAAATGAGCTTATTATCACACTGTTACTCAGTTATAGTAAGAAGGTTCTATCTCTTGCTAACTATAGGGGGAAAAGACTATACCATAAGCTATGACTATGAAAGGAATTTATATTCTATTCAAGTAAGCAAACATTAATATAAGTTTAACTCAAGACTTTAACTTTCTAAGATTGACTATTACATTTCCGGCCCCTAATTGGCTATGCAGGAGCGGAGACAATTACTATACTTTACTTCAATATGAGCCAATTACTTTTATATTAACTATTCTTTTCAGATCATTAGCAATAACACTGCAAACAAACATTTTAAAAAGTTCATATTTCAAACATTGGCTGTTTCTTGAAGCAGGCACAGTTTATTTACGGGTCTGTCCAGTGTGCTGGTTTTGGTTTGCACACAAACTCTTCTGACTGCACCTTTGGCATCTGGCATTGTCTTGATGACTCGACCCATTACCCAGGAATTGCGAGGTGTAGCTTTATCTACAATTAGAACAACGTCCCCTGGTTCAAAATTTCTTCTTGGTGCAAGCCATTTTTGACGTTTTTGAAGTATTGGCAAATACTCTTTTGTCCATTTTTTCCACAACAAATCGGCCATGTATTGAATTTGTTTCCAGCGTCTTCTTGGGTATGGTTCATTTTCTGAAATGAGTTTAGGTGGTATTTCAGGTTTTGTCTTCAATAATAACAAGTGATTGGGTGTGAGTGGTTCCAAATCATTTGGGTCATCTGATGTCTTCGTAAGGGGTCTGTTATTGAGTATTGATTCCACTCTACACATCATTGTAGGAAGGTTTTCATCATCGAGTGTTTGTTGGTTTAGTGTTGAATTTAAAATCTTTCTTATGCTTCTGATTTGTCTTTCCCACACTCCACCTTGGTGAGAGGCTGATGGTGGATTAAAATCCATTTGATTTGTTCTTGCATCATGGCGTCACTGACTTTTTTGTGTTCCAGTTTTTTAATAGCTTCTCGTAGCTCTCTTTCTGCTGCAACAAAATTTGTTCCATTGTCTGAGCGCATGATTTTAACTTGTCCTCTTCTATCCGTAAATCGGAGTATGGCTTGGATACAAGAATCAGTTTCTAAGCTATGTGCAATCTCTATGTGCGCAGCTCTGGCTGTTAGACATGTGATTACTCCGTACCTCTTGACCAAACTTCTTCCTCTTTTGACTAGGAAGGGACCAAAATAATCAACTCCAACATTAGTGAATGGTGGTTGGTTTGATGCTAGGCGATCGTCTGTCAAATCTGCCATTTTTTGCTCAACTGCTTTCACATTTTATCTTCTGCATGTTGTGCACTTTGAAATTATTTTTCTGATAGCTGAATTTGCTTGAGGTATCCAGTATTTCTGGCGTAATTGTGCGAGCACGTAGTTACGCCCACAATGTCCGACGCGTTTATGAATGTGCTGCAATATGAGAGAAGCAACATGTGAATGCTTGTGTAGAATTGCAGGATGTTTAGCTTCTTCGGGCATTGCAGCTTTACAGAGTCTTCCTCCAACTCTTAATATTCCATCTTGTATGATCAGGTCGAGTTTATAGATTTGACTGTTCTTTTTAACACAAGTCTTTTTCTTTAGAGCTTTTAATTCTTCTGGAAATTCTTGCTGTTGACTTAGACGGATAAGCTCTGTTTCAGCTTTAACTAAGTCATCTAGAGAAATTGGACTTGGTTTTAAAGTCCGTTTATATTTTTTCATGTGTTTTGTGATGAGTGATTCTTGTTCTTTTGGATTACCTTTAGTCTGACTGGCTTCTAGTTGAAATGTTTTTCTTTCATTTCGTAAGTGCAACAGTATGTCTTTAAACTTGAGAAACCAAGCCACTGCTTTCTTCAAGCGATGCCAATCTGAAAAGTAAGTGATTAGTTTGTTGATGGGTTCGGTCACCTCCTCTACTCGTCATATTAACTACATAAATTTTAATTTCTGGATCATCTTCAAAAGTTGATCTGGTCTTTTTGGCCAGTCACGTTCTGACTTCAATAAGAAGCTTGGACCAAGTTTTCTATGCTCAGCCCTCTAGAAGCTTGATCAGCCGGATTAAGGACAGATGTGACATACCTCCATTGTGAAGGTTGTGAATGATCTCTGATCACTGAGATTCTGTTTGCAACAAAGGTCTTGAATCTAGTGCTTTCATTTGAGATGTATTTTAGCACCGTGGTGCTGTCAGTCCAAAATGTAGATTCTCGTAAGGGCATTTGAAGCTCACCTTTAAGCATTTTGTCCATTTCATTTGTTAGAACAAGGTAAGTGACAGTGCCATATCCATCTTCACTAGCATCTGCAAAATGGTGCATTTGTGCTGTCTTTATGGTTCCAAACCCAGTAGGTTTGAATCATCTGTTCACTTTATAGTCTGTAAGTAACTTCAAATCATCCATCCATTTTTTCCATTTCTGAATGTGTTTGACTTCTACTTCTTCATCCCACCCACATTTCTCTTTACACAAGTCTCTTAGAATAAGCTTTGCTGGCAGTAAAGCAGGTGCTAGAAAACCAAGTGGATCATAAACTGAGCTAACAACAGAGAGGATACCACGCCTTGTAGCGGGCTTGTTTTGCAACTTAATCTGAAATTTGAAACTGTCAGTTTCTGTGCACCACTGGATGCCCAGGGCACGCTCTGTGGGAAGGAGACTGTGGCTCAAATCTAAGTCCTTTTGTTCATTAGCTCTGTCTTCTTCAGGTATGGACAATAAAACTGCTCTGTTGTTACTCATCCACTTAGTCAAATGGAATCCCCCTTTCAGGCATAGAGCTTGGAGGTCCTTTGCCAGCTTTATTGCTTGTTCTTCTGTCGTCACTTGACCTTAAACAGTCATCCACGTAGAAGTTGTTGAGAATGGTGTTAACAGCTTCTTCAGGAAATGTATCTCTGGCATCTTCGGCTGTTCTACACAAAGCATAAGAAGCACAACTGGGTGAAGAAGTAGCACCAAAAAGATGTACTGTCATTTTGAATTCTTCTAGGTCTTTACTTAGATTACCTTCAGGCCACCATAGAAAACGTAAAAGATCAGTGTCTTTGTCTGGTATCTTAACTTGGTAGAACATTGACTTAATGTCTGCCATTAAGGCTACTGGCTCCTTTCTGAATCTTGTAAGGACGCCAATGTGTGTGTTAGTTAGGTCAGGGCCTTTTAGTAATTGTTCATTAAGTGAAATCCCCTGGTAGGTGGCTGTGCAGTCAAAGACCACTCGAATCTTATTTTTCTTTGGATGATACACACAGTGATGTGGGATGTACCACACTCTGCCTTCATTGCAACTCAGGCTTTTTTTGGGTACTTTAACAGCATAGCCATTGTCTATAATGTCTTTCATGAAGGCTTTATAGTCTTCGTGGAAACCTGAATTTTTGCTCAATTTTCTTTTGAGTCCAATAGCACGCTGTTCAGCAATGCAGCGGTTATTCGCATTTTAAGTGATTCATCCTTCAAAGGCAAATTTAAACAATAGTGGCCACCTACCAGTCTTGCAGATTCTGAAGCTATGCGCATGAACTTGATGTCTTCTTGTGACATTTCCTCTTTTTCTTCACAGTTGCGCTCTGGAAAATCTGTGTTATACTGTTGCAGCAGCATATCTTCAATTTCTGTTATTGAGACACGATTGATTGAATGCTTAGACATCTTACCACTTTGTTTTGCAAGGTCGTCTATCTCTTTGTATGGTCCACCAACTACCCATCCAAGTGCAGTCTTCATAGCATGATGTCCACCTCCTTGGCTAGGTATGATTTGTGACTGCTTGAAGATTTCTGGATAGTTGATTCCTATTAAAAGATCAACTTCAGAGTCAATATGAGATAGACGTATCTCCTTAAGATATGCCCACTTATCGATATCTTCTTGTAGTGGAATGCTTTCTCTGTTCACTGGAATGGAGACCTGTGTGAAGACCTTTGGCAAATCAATATATTCAACATCATTGAGACCACAGACTTGTAAATCTGATAAAACAGAACATTGGGTTAGCATTTTTGAATCATCATCATAATTACTCATAGTTTTGAGGAATACTTGCATCCTTTTCCCTTGAAGGCTCAGTTGTCTTTAGAGCCTTTCAGTGCAAATTGTTACTGTACTGCCTAGGTCTATAAAGGCGTATGTTTCTACATACCTTTCACTTTTCTTGGATTTTACCTTAACAGGAACTACTTGCAGTGCACATTCTTCTCCAGCCCCTGTAAAGGTACAAGTTCCAGTTTCGGTTTTCGTTTCAGTAGATGTTGCCACACTAGCCGTAGCTTTAAATACTGCTCCACTGTCCCCTTGAATGTGCAGGATATCTGGGTGCTGTAAGGAACATGTCTGACTTTTTATTCTCTCTTTACAATTCTTACTTAGATGACCCTGTTTGAGACAGCGAAAACATAAGCCTTTAAATTTTAAAAAGTCTATTCTTTCTTTATGTGGCAATTCTTTGATTTTTTTTACATTCGGCGAGAATATGCTGGTCACTGCAAAATGCACATGTATTTTTGACAGCGATTCTTTGAGTCTCCTTTTCGGCTTCATCAGAAATATTGGTGGTGAAAATACTTCCTGATCTCTGTCCGTACTTCTGAGGAGACCGACTTTTGTCGTTTTTTTCTTTTTTCTCTATACGAGTATAGTCTTGTGAAATGGTACTATGTACAGGGTCTAAAAGCATTTCAGCTTCATTACGCAAAAAAACAATTAGTTCAGGTATGCCAGGTCTTTTTTTATTTTCTCGAAGCCTGAAAGCATATCTCATCCATTCGTTTCTCAGAGAAAATGGAAGTTTCCCAAGTACTGCACGCACATTATGACTGTTACTGAATTTTCCACCGTTCCCTGAATCATTCATAGTATTCATGCAGATTGAGAGGAAGTTAGCATAATCTCTCAGAGCCTCTCCATCGTTTTGCTTAATCTGAGGCCATTTTAACGCTTTATTGAGATATGCGTCTGCTACGAATAACTCATTGCCATAATATCTTTCAAGCAACCTTCTGGCTTCTAAATACCCTGCATCTGGTAACATTCGTGAACAGCCTTTAATCATTTCTTGAGGAGAACCTCTGGTATACTGGATTAAATAATCTAATTTATCTTGAGGGTTTTGTAGTACATCCCCAACTGCATTATCAAAGGCCCTAATAAATTCTGCATAAGCCAATGGGTCTCCTGAGAATAGAGGGACCTGCCTAAGAGGTACTTAACTACGTGGAGCTTGGGGTGCTGGAGCGGGTGTTATATTTTGATCAGTTAACGATTTAGCCATTTTGGTGATTGCCTTACTACATTCGAGTTGGCCCCTTTGACATTCAGCTTGATTCTGCGCTAAGAAATCCATAAGACCGTGTCCGTACAATTGTGGCTGTGCCGAGGTAGTTAGTGACCGTATTTGCCTTTCAGACTCATCTAACCTTTGTAGGATTCTATCAAGTGTCGATTGTTCAATCAGCACTGCTGTAGAAGGTGATGATGTGGCTGCGGTTTTCTGAGCTAAAGAATCAAGTTTAACATCAAGAGTATGTTTTAATTGAGGTGACGTCTTTCATTTTTTTGACTTTGAACAACCCGTTCTTGAAATTGCATCTCTTCGAACTGATTAACTAGCTGTTCATCAGCTTTATGTGTTAACAGTCTATTTGTGTCTTCCAGCCACGCTGTAGTAGCGACAGTGAATTCATTCCATTTCTTAAAGCTTTCTGCGAATGTCGTTTTCTGTTTCTGAATCGCTCCCTCTTTATTTAATATACAAAGTAGCTTTTCATGTAGTTCTTCTAGCTCTCTGTGCGTCGTACGAAAATCTTCAAATCTTTTAGCCACTATTAAGCGGTTTTCTGGAATGTTTTTAAGACTTTCGATCTCAGCTATGAACCCCTTGAAGCTTATCTTCCCTCTGACTTATGTGATCTTTAAGATCTCTAATTATATTTTCTGACTTCGAGTCTGAACTCAGATCACTGCCGATCTCACTTGAGCTCTGTTTAGACATTGCCATGACAACAATTAGAGCAAATGACAGGACGTATCCTGACAGCAATATCGTCACAATCAGGATATTCCAACAAAGCAATTACTTCCTTGAAATAAAGCTTCAATGACTCAGACCAAAGTACATCCGATCATCCAAAAATGTCTTTTTTCAAGACGTCTTTCTATATAACATCACAGTCTCTCAAATCTTCTCAAGGTGCGGCGACCTTGCTTTCATTTATAATCATGCGAAGATAGTAGACAAGAGCACAGTACCTTCTGAATGATTAAGTTCTTTTTCTTCGTTGACGAGTTCTTCAGCAGAGATATCCTCTGTTCTCAGATGGTAGATTCCAGTTCAGGCCTTAGCTAGTTTTCTGACGAAAATGTAGCTGCGTTTTCTTAAAATTACCAAAGTTCTGCAGCTTCAACTCAAAAAATGGGATTCAACAAAAGCCTGACGCGCAGAAATGATTCCACAGACAAAATATCTTGGTTTTTGAAAGTTTAGTTAAGTTTTGAAGTAAAAACAGTTCACACAAAAAAGGGAAAATTAATATTAAGAAAAATTCACTTCTAAGCTTAATTTTGTTACGTCTCAAATCGTTACTTCTTACTTAACATTTCTGAACCATTTCAAAACGGTCAGAAAACTGTATGCTTATCCCATTTCTAAACTTAAAATGGGTCTTTCAAGTCCCTCTTTACCAATTCTAAACAAACTGAGCTTATTATCACACTGTAACACAGTTATAGTAAGAAGGTTCTATCTCTTGCTAACTATAGGGGGAAAAGACTATACCATAAGCTATGACTATGAAAGGAATTTATATTCTATTCAAGTAAGCAAACATTAATATGAGTTTAACTCAAGACTTTAACTTTCTAAGATTGGCTATTACATTTCCGGCCCCTAATTGGCTATGCAGGAGCGGAGACAATTACTATACTTTACTTCAATATGAGCCAATTACTTTTATATTAACTATTCTTTTCAGATTATTAGCAATAACACTGCAAACAAACATTTTAAAAAGTTCATATTTTAAACATTGGCTGTTTCTTGAAGCAGGCACAGTTTATTTACGGGTCTGTCCAGTGTGCTGGTTTTGGTTTGCACACAAGCTCTTCTGACTGCACCTTTGGCATCTGGCATTGTCTTGATGACTCGACCCATTACCCAGGAATTGCGAGGTGTAGCTTTATCTACAAGTGTTGCTGTTATAAATTTGCTATGTTTAACTTTTGCAAGTGTGAGTACAACAATGATATTTTTTGTTCACTCCTCATGGGCAGATTTAGAGCAGCACTGAAGACTGATATGAACAGTTGCAGTTATAACCTTCAGATTCTAAAAAAACAAGTGCTTCAGACTAGGCTTTTATAGAAATTTTATGTAGATTTTGTTGTTAAACTCAATGTACCAGTTCATTTTACTAATTATCCAATTTTAGGGTTTTGCTCTGAACAAGTGCAATTTGATTGTACAATTCAGTTGATAGTGATGCACTCTGAGTTCACACTTCATCAGTTCTGCACTGAAGCTGAAAAACTGTACTGCAGGTGCACTGTGTTTACAGATATCCCCAGTCATAAATCAGTGACTCTGAACATTTGCTGCCACAGTTTTTAAACTACTACATTCTTTATCAGCTTAGTGGGATGTCTTGCTCATTGTTACATGAGACTTCTTTGGTAGATAGCACAACTGTATTTACCACTGAATTAACATGGAATAGATACAAACAACCACTTTAAAGATTCAGATTTTTCAGTCTACAAGAGATAACTCAGTAATAGCAGCTTCATTAAAAGTAAAGCAAAAAAATATATTTCACAGACCACATACTTCATTTTAAAATTCTCTATTTTATTTATTTTGTATTTGTGCAACTAGTATTATTAGTCATAACAACAAAAATCATTCTCTACCAAAAGAAAGACTAATCTTGCCTCCAAAAGGTTTAGTATTTGGTAAAGATATGTCTGTGAAAAGCCTTGCATTTTAATAAACTAGTGTATTCTTCACAAATGGAATATAGCACTATCTTACTTATTTTTCCAGGAGAGCTTGCAAGACTGGCTTTCTCAAAATGAGTAATGCATGTGATTGTGTGTGAGAATCGGTGTAACTTCTAAGTTTTTGAATGGTTTAAACTATACAGTCTTCATTATATCAGCAAGTTGAAAATTGCCATTATTAAGACACTGAAATATTTGCGGGGTTTGTTCCTGTCTTGCGCCCTGTGCTGGCTGGGATTGGCTCCAGCAGACCCCCGTGACCCTGTGTTAGGACATAGCGTGTTGGAGAATGACTAACTGACTGACTGACTGACTGACTGTACAGGTCATAAAATGAATAATTCCAACATACCTATGTCTCTGTTTTTTGTCAGTGTGGCTTTAACATCATGGACCATAAGCTGCATACTAATTCAGCGTAAGCAGGAACACTCAATAAAACTGAATAAAAAAAAAAAAAATCAAGTGACAATGAGTTACGAATAAGGCAGATTCACCAACGTTTGTGTGTCAGCTTTTATCCCTCCAGATTAGGGAACTTCCAGTTCAATTGTCTCAAAACACCACTCACATCTACAGTTATTCCCAGTTTCAAATAAAAACTAACAGCCTCAGATCCCTGAGGGGGTGGTGTAGTATGTATCGTGATCTTGACACAGAGAATAAAAGTGAAAAAAAAAACCTGCTAACTTTTACAAGTACTATAAATGTACACCGGCTGTTACAGAATCAAATGTACTGTATGTTTTTATTGTATAATGTTAACAATAAGAGCAGCTCACTACTCAAAACGGTGAATATACAAGACAGTTAGGATCGAACCGGGGGACTCTTGACTACAAGTCAGCAATTCTTGCCACTGCACCACGGAAGCTATTTTGTCACCGTTGAACCTTTTGTGAAAGTGTTTATTTGATCTTTGGACTTCAGGCTTTACACATTATATAGTTTATGTCTACATATTGTCATTTATTACTAAAATATGATAAACATTTCTGTTTTAACAAAGTATTTACACAGATTATTGTAGAAACGGAACACACATGAAATGCATGTTTTCCAAATAACAATCTATTATTCCCATTCCAAAACTCCAGCACTTCACTCCCAGATAATAAAGGCTGGAACTGGGAGAACTTTGTGCCCATTCTGTGGCAGTAGGGGGATGGAATAGTAGGCTGCTTGCTGCTTGTATTGATCAGCACATTTATAAGACAAAAGACGCTGACGGAGAGGTGCGAAGGAATTTAATGTAGGCCGGATTTACGAGTTTTTTCGTAGGCTTTAGTAATTAAAGTGCTACATCTTGTAGAAAATCAGTCATTGTGGACCAGTTAGTTCTTTAGTTGTAAAGGAATTAATCATTTAAGTGAAATAAATAAATGTAAACATCGATTTATTAAAGTTTTCAATTATTTATCAAAAATACTGGAACTGGACAACCATATCTTGGGAATCTGAATGAGTAAAAATTTTTAGTCAGTCCAAAGCCCTGTAGGACTATTAAATTATTTTAATTTTACATTCTATTATAATTACATTCTATTATAATTCCAATAAAAATTTAAAGTAAGGAGAAATCTTACATAATGAAGGTAGAATTTTCAAAGCAAGGTTATTATATTCACTAATCATAGCACCAGAGATTGGCAGTGTTTCATGTTCATTAGCACTTGGTTAAAATAAACTACAAAATCAGTTAAAATATACCGCATGAGGAAAATTCACAATGTGGACTAAAGGGGTGCTAGAAAGCCCCAAACACCAGACACAGCTGCCACAGATACAGTTCCAAGTTAAAATAGTTATTTTACTATTTTCTAATACCTTGACTGGCTTTAACATCAGTACACAAAGTATAATATAATAAATCAGTGCCTTCCTGTCTCCTTCCACTCCTCAGCGAGAATTATCCTCTTCCTCCCGACTCTAACCTTGATGTAAATGAGGTGGCCCTTTTTTATGCCAGACCTCAGAATACTTCCAGTGTCACAGCATTGCACGTTGGATGCACTTCTGGGCCAGGCAGAAACCCCTAAAGAAGGGCTAGATGCCTCTGGGACTCCTTCTGGTGGCACCCAAATACACCAACAGGGCAGCCATCAGGACTACAGCTCCCAGTATGCCCTGTAGTTGTACAAATGTGAGTTTCACCAGGGGCAATACATGGTCCTGGGAAGCAGTCTTCCTCTGTCCTTCCATTATAGCCTCCTAAATGGGAAAGATACCAGCAACCAAACCAGTCAAGGGATCACCCTTCATATCATTCGGGTTGCCAGTCCATCCATTATGGTGTTCACAGCTGGAATGCAGAGAATAAGGAATTTTCAGTATAAGCAATGTTTGCTATGTTTTGATGAACAAATTAACATCTAGTCACACCTTCAACTAAAAGGAACACAGAAATGGGGTTGCATACATTAAAGACAACAAAGTGCACTTTAAATTTAATTACAGTTCATTTTAATTTAGAACATTCCCAGATCCTTAATTAAATACTATTTCAATGACAATATTGCTGTACAATATTTTAATTATAAAATGTTATTTCACATTCTTTTCCTTTACCAACAAAAATGGCCTAATATGTAATGTGTCTATAAGGTACAAAAGGGAAAGAACTACTGATGATCAATGTGTTCCAAATCCTTGTGAAGTAAAGTTTTGTAACCTCATTATAAATGTTTCTCATCAGTTGTGAAGGCTGCACCTCAAAGATATAAGTTTACAAAGAGCAGAATAAAAATAGTAGATATACTTTTGACAATTTACCAGAGATTCTGCCTTAGAGATCAACTAACAACAGCTCAGTAACTGTAGAAACAAAGTCAGGGATCACTGTAAGAAAAATCACAATGAATAATATTTTATTTCAACTGTGATAACTAAAACTTAGTGTCATGGGCATGTATGGGTCAAAACCAGAAAATCAAAGAGTGTTTTTATTGGGTAGTGGAGGGTGGCAAAAACATGATTAAGGGAATTTTCAGGGTCAGAACCACAAATTCTAAATAATATGGGGCATTGTTTGCTGGTAGTAACCTTAAATCTTTAACATGAAATGTGCCTATTTGAGAAGTTATCTATGCAGCTGCCTGCAAGGGACTAGAGTCTGCACAGAGCAATAATAACAGTTTCTCACAGGTCCAGTAAGCTGACAGAGAACATGCACGTTCATTGAATCTTAGGGATCAAACAGATAAATCAAGTAAGGGGGATTGCAGCTACCAAGCAGCTGTCTGTTAGGTTGAAGGCCAGTAGACTGTCCAGACAGAGGAGGATGAAAAATGGTCATAGCTTGTTGTTTCCATCAGAATCTCTGACAAAACAATTAAGAAACAGACAAAAACAAGACAGCCACCAGGAAACCCCTTATTCAGCTTGCAGTAATGGACCATCATTGCTAGCTAACAAGCTAACACAACACAAAGAGCGTCACTCTGAGATGGAAAACCCCTGTTTAATGACAGGGTATGGTGGGGACAAATTAAAAAAACAGCTTTGGGCCATTATTAATAAAGCAATTCACATGTCTTCTTTGACTCAATGTTTTTGTTTGGCTATGAGTTAACAGAGTGTGGGTGCATGGATGTGATATGTGGTAGTGAACTGCGGAGGCAGGATAATGGGTGGAACTAAGCCATGGTCACAGATCTTCCTGGTCAGTTAAAGGATAAGTTTGGTATTTTTAAAGTTATTACTATACAAACATGGCATATAAGCATTTACCACACAAAATTGTATTCTAAAGTCAAGAAGTTTCGATAAATTTAAAAAAATTATCATGCCTACTCTGGCACTTTACAATAAAGTGTATGGGTGACAGAGGAAGAGCTTAAAAACTTACCAAATACATCAATTTTTTCAAGTCAAGACCGTTGTAGATTATTGATCCATGTCTGTTTGTGACAACAAAAGGGATCTGGAAATAATCATTTTATCACATATACCTGCTACTATTTTTCTCATGGTAAAGATACATTTTCTATTTGCTTATGTGAATTTTCTTGTAAATATGGAAGTAAATCAAACTACGTGGCACACAAATTTTACAGTGATTTGGTCTGTCGGGTGGAAACCATAGTGGGTGAAAAGTTTTTGTACAGATAGACTAAGTGCTGAACTATCGTACACAGCTGGTCTACTTTTAAAATGGTGGGTCCTTATATTCTTATTGGTGTTTTTTTGTTCAAAATGTACATGTATAAACTATTTTACAGTGTGCGTGTAATTGCAACATGTGTATTAATACTTGCCTTAATAAAATGGACATATTTGGTAAATTTTTAAGCTTTTTAATTTATAGAAAGCAATTTATTTTAAGCTCAATTTCACATGGCATATGCATATATAGCATGTCTGTGAAAAATAACTTGAAAAATACTTCTTTGACTCCTGACTGTAAAAAAGGACCAGATGCAGTACTGTCAGACTCGACCACTGGACTCTTTGCCCCTGTTAAACCAGGCCCCATAAAAACAGACATTTGGCCATATGTTGAACACTACAACATTTAAAAAAAATCTGTTTACTTTTTTTTGTTTTGTTTTTTCAAACAAGTGATAACAGTGGGATTGTATTTGCACTGTCACATGGGAGTATGTGACATTAAATGCATGGCAAGCACACCACAGAATGGAAATGCACACTGAAAGAAGTAACAGATGACTTTGGCGTGGAAAACATGAATGTCAACAAACAACTACAATTAAAGTTATATACTTTAAAAGCAATTAAAAAAAAATCATAAAGTGGAAGACAGGAAAAAAAATATGTAAACCCTTGAGAATTCTAATAACAGCTTGAATTCCAAGATCATGACTTGTGTAACTGACACTCTATACGCTTTATTGATTTCTAACAAAAACTTCTACGATAATTCTTTGGGAATTGTATTTCTGTTTAACACAGTGTGTTTAGTTCCAGGCATAATCATTTGCTAAAACAAACACTATTCGATATACACATTGCATATCTCCCTTATGAGCAGTGAAAGTCAGCTCATCCAACAATAGGAATGATGTCTGCTTTGGGACTGACTCTTCCCTTGGTGATACCTTAACCAGCTCAGGGAAACAGTGCATTCAAATATAGTTAAAGAGAAGGACTAAATCAAAATCAAAGCAAAAGTCCTTCATGAAATAAGGCTTCAGTGTGAAATATAGAAAGAGAAATACTGCAAGTCTGGCTGAACTTGAAGGTTGTCTTTCTGAATTTCACAAGGAAAGCTAATTATATTGGGGATTCTTTAACCTTTTCAATGTAAAGATCTGAAGCAAACAGTCAAGGCCTGAAAAACCTTTCAAGCTGAACAACAGTTTTGGGAAAACTGAAAGGGAAAGCAGAACCTTAGAATATTTTCTATAGCCAGTCTGTTTGCAGCTTAAAGAAGCTTTTGATTCCAATGTGCGATAACTTTCCTGTGTTTTGAGAAACTCTAAAAATGTTAGACACTTTGGTAGCAGACAGTAAACTAGGTGTGTATGGTGTCAAGAAATAAGCAGAAAAACCAAGCATAAAGATTTGGGGAAGCCTCCCCATATCTCTTTGTAGTGATTACAATAGACAACTTGAAAAATGACATCATTGTTGGGACCGGACGTGATTGCCTCTGAGGGGAATGGAGGTGGCGTCATCTGTTGGAGCGGAAGTGATGTCATCAGAGGGAGAAGAAGTGATGTCTTCTGATTGGGACAGAAGTGGAAAATAATGGATACTGTTCTGTTGCTCTGTCAAAAGAGGGAATAGGGCATTAGTGCTTGTTTTCAAACCCCTATCTCTTGTACTTTCATTCCCACTTGGACCCTTTGGCTGCCTCCTAACCACACATGTGTGACAATGGTTAATTTGGGCAAAAAGGGTGGCTGCCTTTTAGTAGATTTTTTTACAAGAGCTGCAGTTCAGTTTTTAGTTTCGCTTTAGTTCAGCTGGTGTTTTGTTGCAAAATTGGATGTTTGGTTCATTTTCTACTTTTCTGACACTTTGGGAGGATCATTTAAATGGAGCTCACTATCTGCTTTACTGCTGGACACTTGCCAAGGAGCTATGTCTTTGGCAAGAAATCCTTCTTTTCACTTTTCGATTATGGACACATAATATTCGACAACTGAGGAACTGGGCCATATGGGAAATTTATTTTGGAAATAAAGACTGCATGAAGATTGCAAGAACCCACTCAGGTTGCAACATTTATTGTTTTGCTTATGTGTGCTCTTATTGGTTAATACACAAATAAATATATTTTTTTAAACCATAAGCTTAAACTGAATGTTTTTGTCCAATTATTGATTAGTAAATCAAATGCTAATCCTTGTCTAGAAGCAGTCCCTTAAGAGCATAAAGGAAGGAATTTGATTTCTTAATTTGAATCCCAGTTTTTTAACTTGATTAATTGTAAAAAGTCCACCATTCTTGATTTTCCCTGTCCACAGGAGGAGGAGTGTAATTTTTACCTTCCTTCCAAATGTTGTACATAGTTTTTTACTCTGGCTTACAAATCTTATAGTTTGTTCACTTTTGTTTATATTTTTTTTACATTTTGATATAGCACTTTATTTACAAGTGTGCTGTTTGTTTTTGCAAATGTGACACGCAGTGTGGCCTGTTTTTTGTTGTGTGCGTTTTTTTTTTTTTTTACCATCCATTTAACTATGCCTGTTGTGTCCAACAATCCCTGGCAACTAGATTGATCCCAAGCGAGTTTTTTCAAATTATAGTCACACATTTTTAAATTATTTTAAATAAGATGTTAGTTCAGCATTCTTACAACATTAGACATAAAGCTAACAGTGTATCAAAATAAACTGCATTAGGCTACAAATTGAAGAAAGGGTTTAATTAAGTAATCCCATGTAAACAAGAAAACAAAATGACTCCATGATCTGCACACACAACACTGAGTGCTGGTTATCAGTGATATTTGCTGCAATGCTTTGTTAGTACTTGAAGAATGAATGCTTTTACATTAAGTAGCTTTATTCACTGTGTATTTAGCAAGCAACAGCAAATCTTCTTCAGATTAACTAGTGGATATATCTCCCTACTTCCAGCAAACAAAAGAATTGTCTTTAATGGTGCATGTATTAAACTCAATTATACAAAAGATAGGGACAAATTACTGGGGAAAACATAACATTAAAGTATATGGGAAAATTACAAAGATGTTCTACTGTGCCTTCCTAAGTAGGTCTTAACAACCATTTGTTTGTATAGCCAAGTATTTGTAAGTACTGCAAAAGCACTCTCCCTTCTTATCTCCTATCTTTCTTTCTCTCTCTGTCCTGGCCCCTCATTCTCCCACCATTAAGTTTTTGCTAGAACATTACATTACTCTGGACTCAATGTGAGCCTGTAAGTCCCAGTATGAGGAAGAGTCCTTCCTGTTTACAGTTTATAATTATTGTTGTGCATATTTCTTTGATTTTCTCTGTATTACATACAAGTGGAACCTTGGTTCACGAACGTCTCTGAACATGTACAAATCAGGTTACGACCAAAAATTTTGCCAAACTTTTGCATCTGTTCACGTCCACACACTCAGTTGACGAACAAGCCAGTTTCCCTTCCAGTTTGTACACACCGATGATTTCTGCACGCATTCAGTCTCTCCCTGTACTGTACATTGTTCTTGGTGCATCACGCAGGGGGAATCTCCCTCAAAACTGTAACCCCCTCTCAACCCAGCTTCCTCCTGTGGTATAGCGGGTCCACAGCTCCTGTCAAAAAGGCCAGTTTTAATAAATAATCAATGAACTCGCGGCTTAGTGAGGGGTTGTGGTGGTGTGTGGCCGAAGCAGTTCCTGAGGAGTTTGTGATGTGGGCGTTTCTCACCTAAGTGCACAGGTGAGAAGTGGCCCACATCCATATTTGTTCCCAGGAGCTGCTGATTGCCACAACTACCGCGCCTCTTCATAAATAGAAGCGAGTCGGCTAAAGGGAAAAAGAAGAGAACAGGAAAGAACGGGAGGTTCCAGGAGAAGACAGGAAGCAGGAGGACAAAGCCGGTGTTGGAGAGAGAGAGAGAGAGAGCGCAAGTGTGAGAGAGAGAGTGTGCGCAGGCTCACTTGCAGCTGAGCAGGGAGCCTGGGTGTTTGTCTCAGTGTTATTCAATGTTTTTACATTTAGTTTACTATTGCACTGTGTATTCTATGGTATAATTAACTATTTTTGTGCTTAAAAATCTTTAAAGAAAATATATTTACATACAGTTTGTACGGTCTGGAAAGGACTAATTGTATTTACATACAATCCTATGGAGGAAATTACTTCGGGTCACGACCAAATCGGGTTACAACCAGAGTTTTGGAACGAATTCTGGTCATGACCCGAGGTTCCTCTGTACTGTACTATTTTGTTTTCAAATGTTGCTTTTTTTACAAATTGGTGTAATGCATCACTCATTTATTTATCCAAATGTGATCAGTGATATCTCTGGAAAAAATTAAAAAATGAAAAAAAAAAAAAGAATGGAAACTTACCTCTTTAATCACAATTAAATTGTGACAATTAATTCTCAGAAAAAAATACCTCTAGAAAACTGTGTGTGTATCACTAACGGCTAATGTCACCTTTGAAGTAATCTCCTTCTATGGCTATGCATTTAGTTAAACAGTGTTGCCATTGCTGGGAACAGTGCTGAAAAGTGGAACTCTGTTTGTGGAATATCCTTGATTTTTTGTCACATTGTGCTGCATGGTAGAAAAGTCTGAAAGTCTCAATTTTTAAAGGCAGTTTTATTTTTAGTAAGAGCCACAAATCATAAGAGACTTAGTCAGGTGAACAGGATTAGGGCTAAGGTGGATGATTCAATTTGGCTAATAGTTTCTTAGCCAAGAAGTTGGGAACACTAAGCACAGCATGACTTGTGAATGATCCACTTGTTAAGCCACAGTTTTGGAGCCTCATGCATAACGCTGTGTATAGAACTCACACTAAAACATGGCATACAGAAAAAAGCGAAAATGTGCGTATGCACAACAAATTCAGATGCACAAAACCGTGTGTAAGTCAACTTCCACACACTTCCACTACATAAATCCTGGTCAACGTGAAAAGTAACGCTTGTGTACATGCCTGCCACCCCACCCTGAGTCCTCCCAGAATTTTGCATATTTTAATATGCAAATCAATATAAATAGCCTTTTCCGTTTAGTGTTCTGTTAAAAGACAGCTGTGAGCGTGGAAATGGGCATACTCGACATTTTTGTGTGTACACATCTTTTATACATGAGGACCCAGGTCACTTCTTTCAAAATGAATCATGTAACCCTTTCAGTACTTCTAAAAACAATTGTTGGTTGACTGTCGCTGTTCAATGATTTTGTGATAGAATATACCCTTGTGATAAAAAAACACACACGCCCACATTACCATACAGGTGACACTATATGGCCATTCTGGAAATTAAATTGTCACATTCTGTATTGTTAAAATGTTTATAATAAACTGACTTAGAACTAATTTAAGTTTTTCAACTTTCAGTGATATGCAATTTCTTATGTCAAAAAATATTTATTTTTTGTTGTATGTAGAATTTTGTTTGTGCCTCTAGCTGCAAACCTTTTTCTGCATTGTTTGGGCACTCCCTTCAACAGCTGTGTTCTTAGCATACCCCTACTCGTGTGTGCATGCACAGCTTGAAGTCTAGAACTCCTTTTTAGAGACCCATTAGCTAATTTTTTGTGATGCAATATAAGTTTGCATCTTGCTATTTTGGAGTACTCATCATTGTTATTGTAAATCACCTCAATTACTTATGTACAATACAATTTAGAACTTTGTCATTTGCACAAAACTTGGAAATTAATACATATTTAGTTATATTTCTACTTTTGGTATTGAGAATTTGAACCTGATATTAAAATATATATTTTTAATACTGTATCCTATTATATTGTGAAACTCACACAAAGCTAGGGGAAGGTGTAAAGTGCTCAGCTGAATAAACAGTGTCCCAAAAATTGTTCAGTGTAAAATTAAATAAATAAATAGTTCTCAGGTAGCCCTCCGGCAGGGGACCACATGAAGTCTCTGACTCCCACTGCCAGGCTTGCATCTCTGTGGTCCATGGCACCACTCGCAGAAGGCCTCTTTCAGCCTCTCACTCCCTTACAGGCGTGCTTCCTATCTCGGGTGAGTCGCTACAACGGAGCAGCGCTTCTGCCAATCTAGCTCCCAGGTCATTCAGCTGGAATGGCCAACAGCTCCTGAACGTCATTCATATGCTCTGAGGACTTCCTCCCGGCTGTCTGCATTTTACACCTTTCATCTGCTCACTTGTACCAGATCTCTCCCTCGCTCTGTTTTTTCCCTCTCTCTTCACCTTTTAACCTTCTTTCTTATTTCTTTTCTCTCTTTCTGATCAGCCTTTCCATTTTTTTTCCTTTCTCGTGCCAGCTTATTCTCATAAGGCTCCATAGTCGCAGTATCTCAATCAGGCACCACAGGAAGCCAATAAAGCAATTGAGAAAGACTACACCTTCACTTGCAGGTTAATCTCACCTCAATTACTCCACAACTCCCCGCAGCTGTGTTAGCACACACACCCAGAATGAGCCGCCAATTATTTATTTTTTAAAACAGCCTTCTCTTCTGGGGGAGGTATTTTTCATACGTGGATTACTCGCTTAGCCAGATGTAATTGTTGACGATTTGGCCTGATTGTGGATCTGTCGGTTTTTTGAAACTCTTGCTGGAAGTATTGTCATAGCAACACATCCTAATCCTCAAACCTGCTCGAAGCGGGTTTGTTCTATGTAAACATGGATTAACTCACACACGTAATCAGTGACGGTGCGTGGAATTCATCCAGTCATGGCTTCGCCATTCATGAATGAGCGACCAATTGATATTGGTGTGCAAATTATACGAAGAGAATTTGATATAGAGAGGGTTTTGCGCGATCGGCAAGATCCTTTATTGCTCCCGGAGGAAATTCTTTTTGAAAGATACCGCTTTAGCCGAGGGGGTATATTGTACCTCAAAGATTTATTAGCTTCTTATATTCGAAGTCAAACTCGGCGAAGTCAGGCTTTCACAACCACACAGACAATATGCATTGCTTTGAGGTTTCTTGCAAGCAGCACTTTTTTATATACTGCGATGCGATGCGGAACATCTATAGAAAAGTACAGTTTGCCAGGCAATTCGTAAAGTCTGTTTGGTTCTGAAACATTTCCTTCGGGTTTTCATTGTGTTTCCCTGGACACCTGCGTGTGCAGACCATAAAAGAGGCGTTTCATGCCATTGCAGGTAGGTAATACACAGGAAAAAAAACCCACAGTTCCATAAAGAATCTCACAATCAGCCTAACATTCTCATTACCTAGGATTTCCAAATGTGATTGGGGCACTGGATTGTACGCAGATCTGAATAAAGGCCCCATCAGGTCCAAATGAGCCAGATTACGTGAACAGAAAGGCTTTCACACTATTAACGTGCAGGTAATGTCATTTTTTGAAAGAGATGAAAATAGCCAATAGGCATGATGACATACAGTAAAATTGTTTGACCTACATGCTTTCAATTCTCAGATGATCTGTGATGCATCCGACCTTGTATCAAATGTGGAGGCTAAATGGCCAGGGTCTGTTCATGACTCTAGAATTTGTATCAGACATTTGAACAAGGTAATAATCTAATTATTAATCATGGTGATATGTGTATTGTATTCACAACTTTTACATATTCCACAGGTCATCATGATGGAATCCTGCTTGGGGACAGGGGATATGCCTTTAGGAATTTTCTAATGACTCCGTTTCCTGACCCCAACCCTGGGCCACAAACTCGATATAATGCAGCTCTGTCTAGGACAAGGGCACGAATTAAAATGACCTTTGGCCACCTGAAGGAGAGATTTCAATGTCTAAAAAGGCTGAGGGTTGCACCTGACAGAGCATGTGACAATTGTTGAATGCTCTGTCTTACACAACATAGCAACCATTAGAAAAGAGAGTCCCTGATGATGACCTTGACCCAGTGCACCTTAAGCAAGCCAGTGGCAGAGCTGCCAGACAGACAGAATTGTGGCCAAACATTTTCAATGAAAAAGACAACAGTGGTTTCACACAAAACTGATTTATTATACATTACGGACCTTCAGCCTGTAAGAAGGAGAACATAAATTAAGGATACACTCACGCATGCCCATCATGGGAAAGAGAATTTTGTTACCAATTGTTTTTCGAGTATTTTTATCTGCAACTTCATTTTGGTTGTCAGTTCATGAAGTTCCATGTCCTGCTGTATTTTCCTCATTTTTAGTTTCCTGTACGTGACTTTCTGCTGAAGATATCTCTTGTATAGAGCCCTCACATTTTTTGCAAATAAATACACAATTACAAATGCCTTTTTTCCTCTATATTGTATACACAGTATATCATTTTAAATCAAGTACAACAGATGGCTCAACCAACCTCACCATCTCCTTTTTTTGATGTGGATGTTCCAAAAGGTACAGTATATGTGTGCTGGCTACAGGCTCCTGCAACACAGTTATATCATGATTAGCACATTGGACTGATCAGTGGAGTTTGTTCAAACATTTGGAACATTTACCTCTCCTCCTGATGAATAATCAGACACAGTGTCTTCATCAAATATTTGACATTCGTCAATAGCTTGGTGGTCAGACACAGGTTCTAGGGATACGACATTCCCTGCAACTGTCCCAACAAAAACAAAGTAAAAAGAGGGCTAAATGGGACATACCTATGGCACACATTGAGGACGAAATATATGCAATGACCATCCTTTACCTGAAATGAAGTTACCACTGCATCCTGCCACTGGTTCTGAGGAGGAGCTTCCCCCTGGAATGCCCTCAGAAACCGAGCGATGGACATTTTGCTGGAGAGCCAACTCTTCTGCAGGGGTTAGGTCTGGACCGCGTGGACCTCCACCTGTTTTTTGCTTGTCTGCCTTCTTCTTATTAGCTTTAAAATTAATGGTTTTTCTATTATATATGATTCTTTATGTCAACAATTCTTTAAATAGTCATCTATACTAATAAAGGCAAAGCCCTCACTGACTCACTCACTTACTGACTCATCACTAATTCTCCAAATTTGGCAGGCACATTCCTTACAGCTTACTTACAAAAGCTGGGCAGGTTTCATTTCGAAATTCTATGCGTAATGGTCATAACTGGAACCTATTTTTCTCCATATACTGTAATAGACTTTAGTAGACTTTTTGTAATAGTGTCACATCATCACGCCTCCCACGTAATCACGTGAACTGACTGTGAACGCAGTACATAGAAAAGAAGGAAGAGCTCCCAAAAAGCGCTGATGAAAAACGCATACAAGCTTATTCATAAGTGCAGCTACTGCGGAAACAAAGCACAGTGTAAACCGTAAGTTTAAATTAAGTTTATGGACACGCTCCCACTGCCGTTTGTCATGCCTTCGTCGAATATTTTATTGGCGAGATACAAGTTTAATGAGAAGACACGAGGTGTAAACGAGACTTTGGATCACTTTGTAATGGAGTTAAAATTGCTGTAGCGAGAAACTTTTAAGTGCGGGTCTTAGCTAACATTAAATAAAGCCGTGGACATCGCAACATCACACAAGAGAGCAGCTCACGTGAACTGACTGAACGTAGTACGAGTGATCACTTCCATGCATCAAACCTGTTCAAAAAACGCATTACACAATTGACAAGGTAGGAAAAGGATATGCTCTGAGCTGAGCTCTACAGCTAACGTGGTCTTGCAGAAGCAACTTCGTCACGCTGCCACCAAAAACAGAAAAATCCACATGTTAATACACACTAAGTCTCTACAGTTTCTCCACACTCAATGTATTCCTCGCATCCACGTTATACCCTCTGATCACACATTTCAATTCAGATGCCTCCAATTTCCAGTAAGACTCTGCTGCGTGATGACAAGTAATAAGTCTCAGGGACAGACCCTACAAAAAGTTGCCATTGATTTCAGCCAAGATTACTTTTCTCCTGGACAACTATACGTTGCGTTCTCAAGAGTGAGCTCGTGCAGCTTCGTCATATTACAACCGGAGTGCAGCGAGAAACTTTTAAGTGCTGGGTCTTAGCTAACATTAAATAAAGCCGTGGACATCGCAACATCACACAAGAGAGCAGCTCACGTGAACTGACTGAATGCAGTAAGAGTGATCACTTCCATGCATCAAACCTGTTTAAAAAACGCATTACACAATTGACTACGTAGGAAAAGAATATGCTCCGAGCTGAGCTCCACAGCTAACGCAGTCTTACAGAAGTGACTTTGTGACGCTGCTAACAAATACTCACAGAAAAATCCACAAGTTAATACACACACTGTCTCTAGAGTTTCTCCACACTGAATCCTCCAGGCACTACTTACAAAAGGTTACATTGACATGTATAACGTGTTACGTTATTTTTAAAATGTTTCCTTTTCTTAGCACAAGCATAGCTGAGAAGCTTCAATGCATGTGCTCCATAACGCGTTAAAAAATAATGCATTTAATCACACTTTCAATTCCAAGCAAAGGGGAACTTCTGTCAATGCATGATTTCCTGGTACACCGATTACATTGATCAGCGCTTCCCGATTCATTTTACCCTCGCACTCTCTTGGTTTAACACAGAAAAACAGATCACCAATTGAATCTTTATGAATAATCGATTCGCCATCAATAATTGTTTTGGTAAAGCCATACTCGGTGTAATCCTCCTTCCATTTTATTAATTTTCCGCCACTAGCCATGATTAAATGAACGGTAAAAAAGTAAGAGCGAAGCGAGGGTGACTTATTCAGGCAGGCAGGTGACAGCTCAATAGCTCGAATTTGGATATAAGTAGGTTCTATTTAGTCCCCAGAAATATCTTTGGTAGGAATGGAAGTTGAATTTAGTCTTTAAATTTCTATGGTAAAGAAAAAGTTATGCAATGATGACTAAATTTAACTATATAAAGTCAAAACTTGTATATATAATGTCATTCCTGAATATATAAAGTCAAAACTTGATTATATAAAGTCACTGTCGGAATAAATAAAGTCAAAACTTGAATATATAAAGTCAGTGTCGGTATATATAAAGTCAAAACTTGTTTCTGAATATATAAAGTCATTCCCAAATATATAAAGTCAAAACCTGAGTATATAAAGATGGCGTTGGAATATTTCGGAATATATAATGTAAGCGCTGGAATATATAAAGTCAAAACTTAAATATATAAAGTCAGCGTCGGAATATACAAAGTCAGCGCTGGAATATCCATCCATTTCCCAACCCGTTGAATCCGACCACAGCGTCACAGGGGTCTGCTGGAGCCAATCCCAGCCAACACTGGGCGCAAGGCAGGAACCAATCCTGGGCAGGGCACATGCATCATTTTCAAAACATTAACTGAACTGTGTTTTTTTTATTTATTTTTCTGAATACGTTTTTGTTAACTTAGTTCAGTTCAGAGTCGTTTCAATCAACACATTTTGACTTTGACTTTATATATTCAGGAATGACTTTA
>NC_053154.1:249219172-249250631 GCF_016835505.1 Polypterus senegalus
GAGGTTTATTCTTCACATATGTCAAGAGAAGGATTTTGAAGATGGTGAAACGTTAATATGTTTTGAGGTGAGAGTGTCTAGGATTAGGTGAACAGCATCAAAACAAAGAATGTTCTGGCTCTTCAAATTGTTGAAACACAGCAGATGAAGTGTGCAGTGATGTCTTGCCTTGTATAAAGTTGAGGTAAACTGTCAACTCAAGAACATAATTTAAGATGAAGGGAATAAAAAAAGGAACTGCACTCTTATTACAACAACCTCAGTCTTGACATGCATTGCTTAATGAAATGTATTAACAATTAAAAAATTTAGGAAAGTGCACAGATCACTGGCAATAATGCTTTAATACAGGGAGCAGCACAGAGGGGTGGCTCAAGCTCTTAAGAAACATCTAAATGCTCTCATTTCCTGCTAGGATGTAATTGATCTCTTCCAAGCCTCCTTGTCAATGTAAGAAACGGAGAAAAGCACTGATAATGAATGTACCTTGTTAAACCTTGATAAGTCACTGTTTATTTTCCCATATGGAAAAAAAATTAGATAATTGTTGTTATTCATTCAACAAACAGTGCATAATAAATATTTTTGTGCTAGTCTGTATTACGTTATAGTGTAAAATTTAACTATGATGTCTGCACACAAGCTACAAACATTCAGTTTGCTTATGTCAGCTTTTCTAGTCAGCTTGTTATAATTATCAGCCACCTCCACACTTTTAAAAAGTATTAAAGTGTTTCTCACAATGCACAGCCTATTAAGTCCAGTGCATTGTAACCAAGCAAAGTTTTGTAATATTGTGGGTGTCTGTAAGAGTGCATCTAAATGTCTGCATGTATGTCTGCTTGAAAAGAGATGGATCAATTTAGATAACAAGCTCAATTGGGCCAGATCTACTGACAGAGCTGAGAATGTTTGATTGTGCATACATCTGGTTCATAGAAATGTGCCTCACCAATGCTGAGTATGTTTGAAGAATTAATGCAGAGTATTTCCCACAATTTTTAAGCTGCTGATAATGCATCCCAAATTGCCTGTATTAAAGCAACTGTCACCTTCTCAAAGGGAATGCTTTAACTGATGATATGGCCTTACCATAAAATACTTTAGGTAGTCCATGTGAGCCCAACAGCTACTCTCTGTCTGATTTCTTACCTACAGCAAAAATGAATAATAGTCCTTTGCTTCCTTCACACTAATTACAATTAACTTTTTTTACTTTATAATTCACATTTTTGCATTCCTAGTACCACATCACCCACCATTAAAAGCACAGAAAAGTAGCTTAATTAAACTAGATCCAAAAATAATACGATTTACAGCAAGCACTTAATACCAATAGCAAATAGTTGAGTTAACACCTGTGTAGAAGACGAGGAATGTGGACCTAGTAAATTCCCAGAAGTGGTCACTGCTCAGTTTTGAATGATCTCTGCTAATCTAACTCTTGTCTTAAAGTGTATGCATCATTTCGATTAGCTTAGGTTAATGCCATGAGAAAAGTAAACAGCCTCACATATCTTAACTCTCCGTCTCTTTGACTCATTCTAGAAAATATTCCCTTAGTGAAGCAATCATTGTTTTTTTTTCTGGTAGCAAAATATCATTTAACATAAACAGAAAAAAAAGAACTTAAAATATAATCCAGAACTGCAATGCAATTTTACCTAGAAAGTATGCACAGACAAGCGACTAATTTACCTTGATTCCCTGGAGAAGCAGCAATCCTCTTTTCCAAGCTGTGCAAATCCAAATGACAGCACCAAGGGAAACAGTGTATTTAAATAAAAATTCACAATTAATGCAAACCTTACATTTCTTCATTCCCTCATTAAAACTTTGAAAATATCTAGGATGCATTCCACATGGAATGGAAGAGATGATTATCTAACTAAATGTTAGATAATGTAACAATTCTCAGCAAAAAAGGTAATCTGCAGAAAGTACAATAATATAAACTCAAATGTTAACTCCCTAAAGATAAATTTCTACAAAGTAAATTAGCTGAAAGAAATAAGGTATTTTAGCTCCTACAGTGCCAATGTTTATATTTAAGGGCATTTAATTGCTTAATTATGCTACATAGTATATTCATTTGAATATCCTATCAGTGATGGTTATTGCTAAACTAACTCTAGTAATTATGCTAACAGAAATAACATAGATAATGATGAAAGCCGTCAAAAACTCTTCAAGCAAATTCATTACCAGAGATAACAATCACTGTGGACACATTAGAAATGGATCAACATTCTGAGAATTTTCCAATCATTGTTAGTCTTATGCAGGAAAAGAAATTACAGCTTTCAAAATTAAATAGGAATTTATAATCATTTTTTTCATTAGTTGGTAAAAATACAAATAAAAAATTAACTGCTATATTGCAGCTGTAACAACACAACCATTTTTCGGTTTCATCTCCTTTTCCATCAATTTTATATGGGTGAATGGGTGTACAGTTATCAAATATCTAATATTTTTCAATGTTTCACTTTAATGTGGCATTTATTAGGATAAAGTTGCTATAGTGGTACATTATTACTTCATAGCTTCAGGGACATGTGTTCTATTCTCCACTTTGGGGCTGTGTGGATTTCACACATTCTCCCATTTCTGTGTGGTTTGCTTTGTCTGGTACTACATTTTTCTCACCGATTCCATCCCAAATATTCAATAAGCTGGCATCATAAAGTTGACCCAGTTTACAGGATGAGTGTGACTAGGATACATTCATGAAGAGCGAGAGCTTATCAGTGATTTTGGATAAAGGGTGAATGAATAAAAAAGTTGCTTAGTGGCCTCAAATCAATACAGCTGGCTAAGATGCATAATTCTTATGAACAAAATACGAATGCCTTGAAAAATGACAAAATTAAATTTCTCAAATGCACTTAAACTTCAAAGTCATTTATTCAAAAGGGTTGAATAATACAAAAATAGCAGCTAGTCATTCATTTGTAAATACCCTTTCTAGTTACTTGAAGTTCACAACATTTTTTATTTGTACCATGCTATTAGATTCATTTTTTTTTTTTTACATTTTTTCACTTGTATTGTTCTGTAACTGGCATCAACAGTTTTCATTCCCATTCTAATTTTAATTTTAAGTACTTGCCTCATTTTGATCTCTTTTTACTCAGGCTAAAAATATTTAACTTTAGTCCATATCCTGTACTTCTGAAAAAAATGTACAAGGCATCCTCTGGACTTTCTGTAGCGCTATGATTCAGTTCACGTTGTGTAAAGGGATGAAGTGCATTATAGATATGGCCTCACAAATGCATCAGACCCTTATGTATTTATTTGCAGAACACACAGCACTCGCAATAACCTTAATTCCAAATACTCTCTGGTTGCAGATGGTGTTATAGACTCCCAAGTCTTTTTTTGTTCCAGTTTTGCGTAGCTGTACATAGCCCAAGTCTGAATTGTTTTTTAGCAATCTTTCTGTATAACTGCTACCCCAGATATTTTAGTGTGGCTTATAAATTTTACCTGATTGCTTTATTATGTGGCTTTTTTTTTTCTTTTATCATGGGCATTATCATGCTCATACATTCAGTAAAAGAACAAATGGCTCTTCGAACCTTGTTTTACACAGAATTCCTTTCCTTTTTAAAAGCTCAGGTTAAATGCCAACCTGTGTTTTTTTTAATCTTTTACCAGAGCATACCGTATATACTCGCGGATAAACTCTCCCGCGGATAAGTCGGGACTTGATTTTATCGTATAATTTCTGGTATATTATAATGTCTGCACAAGTCAAATGCAGAAAACTCATGCTATTGGTCCAAGAGTTTATGATATGCTAACGCCCTTCTAGAGAGTAACCACGGAGCACACTGCCTTTTTTTTCCTTATGTATTGTGCCTACGTCACCACACGGTAATAACCGAACTATTCTGAAGCAACGTTTGCACTGATTTGCGTTTTCTGTACCTCACACCCTTATACACTTTTATCGTTACAGCATCCCTTATCTATAATGGAGTGTTCAATCCGAAGAAAATATGAAACTGATTTTAAATTAAACGTCGTTGAAGTAGCAAAAGAAATTGGTAACTGTGCTGCTGCAACAAAATTCGCTGCATCTGAGAAACTGATGTGAGATTGGAGGAGGCAAGAAGATGTAAAAAAAAAATTAAATGTCGGGCATATAAGTTTATGATGAATTTTTAGGGTTTCAATACCGACTTATACCTGAGTATATACGGTAATTGAAAAAGGCAGTCTTACAATGCTCACAGAAACCTTCATTGGGTGGCAGTACACTTCAGATTTCCATTTTCCTTTTTTCTAATTTTCCCCTTAATTACTATAATCGCATATCTACATGCCAATTTAGGCTATTACTGTTTCTATACTTAATTCTTCTCTTCTAGTCCATAATTTCCATCTTATTTTATTTTTGTCAGTTTTTTTGTTTGTCTTTGATATTAGTATCATAATCTTATTATTATTAATTCTACCTTTTGTCCTGTTAGGACTGGAGCTTCCTCCCACACAACCACTGCTCCATCCATTCTCACTAACACTCTAAAGGAGATTTAATGTGCTCCCCTATTTCCCTAGTTCAGTTCAGGCCAGTTATCTCCTAAAGTTCAGCAGTCATAATGTCAAGGTGAAATTGACACCTCTTAAAAATGACCTAAAAATACTAATACAAAACTCTTAAAAAAATGACCAGGTAGGAAATGTTAATAATGTATTTTTTTATAAAAGCACATTAGTGTGACACAGTTGCAAAATTTTTCATTAAGATTAATTATTGAACAAAAATATATAAAATGAACATACTAAATAAAATGCTATTGCATTTGTTCCAATGATTGAACTGTTAGGATATTAGCAGACTTAACTTGAAGGGTGAATCAAAAAGCACAGCTTTTTAGCTGGTTGCATACTTTATTTCTAAATGAGGCTACTGAAAAATCAAATTAAATCACCTCTGTAGGTTCAGCTTTTATTCAAATTGCGCATGGAAAATCATTCTAAATGTCTTAATCAAATATAAATACTAAAAATCAATCATGTTTAATTGAGCTATCACTGATAAAGACAAAAATACTATTGAATTATAAAATAAAATTACTCTTAGCAATAAAATTATAACACCAGAATTTTCTGTTAATCGCTATTTAGTTTTTGAATGATTGTTTGATCATAAACATCTTTGTAAATATGATTTTTAGTTGCTTATAACAAATACTCATCTCAACAAAATGCAGTGATAATTTACAATTATTATAAATATATAAATAATATAAAGGTACAAACCAGATGTTATAAAGCATAAAAACAGCTGAAACATCACTACGACTTTATTTGAACAAGACTGACAATTAAGTGTACGTAAAGACATCTCATAGAGGCACAAGTGGAAGATTGAGTACTAAATATAAAGTGGTTTAATTAAGTATATAAATAAGTAAATGAAAAAAATCACATTATGGTGGGCTTCCTATCCTGTCTTAAGCTATGTAAAACAGTTCTCTATTAATTTCTGAAACCTGCAGATAATACTTCCAGCCATTTTAGAAACTTTATGTATATTACCCTAAAGATTAAAAAACATTTGTAAATTTGTAAACATTTACATTTCAAACAAGATGAAAAATTTCTAGTCCCCATACTGTCCATTTTTCAATTTGACCAAATCATTATTAGTAAAACACATTCTTTCCTTTATTTGTTTATTTATTTGTCTTTTTTGGTACCAGTTAGTTGATTCTCAAGTCTCTTGGGTGTTTGCTTTACTTATCTAAGACTTTTTAAAATGTTGTAGAACAAAGGTGTTTATTTATTTCTCTACTCTTTAATTGATTTGATTTGTTTTTGATACAGCTAATTAAGCATCAACCTCAAGGGTAATTGTATTGCTGCATGTAATGGGCAGGAAACAGTGAATTCACATAAAATGAGAATGTTTAATCTGGGGTGATGACTTCAGTGCAATCTCCTAGGGAATCTATTATAGGGCTGTTACTCTTCCTAATTTATATTAATGACATAGACTTCTTATAATGGGTAAATTTATAAAACTGATAGTTTAGAAAATACCAAAGAAAGAGCAAAGAGAATTTAGGATGACCTGAACACTCTTTATAAATGTTCAAATGCAATTAAAATGCATATGTCCCCTCTGTAAATCATGTAAGTATTTATAATATGCGCCCTCAAACTAGCATCATGCTTATTTTTAAAAACCAGGACTGTCTACTATAAAAAAATCATAAATATATGATTAATTTAATTAAAATTATATCTTTACATCAGAACCTTTATTTACAGTTGAAATTAATTATGCTGACTCAAATGGACAGATAGCTTTTTTTGAAAGAGGAAGGCCAGAAAATGAAGCATTGTCAAAAATAAACATAGAGATTAAAACCAAAAATCAAACGTCACTTTCAACAATCCAAAAACAAAACCTGAAAATCATGTTAAAAAAAAATTACCAAAATGTTATATGCCTGTGAGAAAAAAGAAAGAATTGCACTTGTCTTTAAGGGAGTTATCCATAAACTTGGATAGGTAATGGCCACCACTGTCAACCTTTTAAAATGTTAGTAATTGATGACTGATTTTGTCCTCTTAAGACCACATCCCCATAAACCAAGAAACCATGTCTTCATGACAATCTCAGGAAATGGCGGTGGCCATAACTAAACAAAATGGCATCAAAATACCACACCATATTTTGAACGACATGAAATACTTTTTTAATACAGACATTTTCTAAGGTTATAGAAAATTGAGAACAAAAGAAAATTATAAAACAAATAAGTGTTATGTTCAGACTGACCAGCAACATTTACAATTGCTTTATTATTTGGAAAGCAGATTAGGAAGTCTTCTTTCAGCTGCTCCTGTTAGGGGTTGCCACAGCCGATCATCATGTTCCATAACTTCCTATCCTCTACATGTTGCTCTGTTACACCACCCACCTGCAAGTTCTCTCTCAACAACAACAACAACAACAACATTTATTTATATAGCACATTTTCATACAAACAGTAGCTCAAAGTGCTTTACATAATAAAGAATAGAAAAATAAAAGACACAATAAGAAAACAAAATAAATCAACAATAATTATAATCGAATAAGAGTAAGGTTCAATGGCCAGGGGGGACAGAAAAAACAAAAAAACTCCAGACGGCTGGAGAAAAAATAAAATCTGTAGGGATTCCAGACCATGAGACCGCCCAGTCCTCTCTGGGCATTTTACCTAACATAAATCAAACAGTCCTCTATGGATTTAGGGTTCTCACGGAAGGGCTTGATGATGATGGTCACGTAGAGTTCTGCCTTTTAATCCATACATCATTGTTGGAGCATCATGAAGCTTTGAGTAGGTGGAGGTGGCGCAGGCCACCACCACAAAGAAACCGGAAAAAGAAACAGAAAAGAGAGTAGGGGTCAGTACGGATTTTAGAGCCACCATGAATAGTTATTATGATGAATTGAACATATAGAGTATCAGGATTAAGTTAAATTAAGTTAAATTGAAGTTATAGAAAGGCCATGTTAAAGTAATGTGTTTTCAGCAGTGTTTTAAAGTGCTCCACTGTATCAGCCTGGCAAATTCCTATTGGCAAGCTATTCCAGATTTTAGGTGCATAGCAGCAGAAGGCCGCCTCACCACTTCTTTTAAGTTTTGTTCTTGGAATTCTAAGGAGACACTCATTTGAGGATCTGAGGTTACGATTTGGAATATAAGGTGTCAGACATTCCGATATATACGATGGGGCGAGATTATTTAAGGCTTTATAAACCATAAGCAGAATTTTAAATTCAATCCTGAATGACACAGGTACCCAGTGTAGTGACATTAAAACTGGAGAAATGTGTTCGGATTTTCTTTTCCTAGTTAGGATTCTAGCAGCTGCATTCTGCACTAGTTGCAAACGATTTATGTCTTTCCACTTTTATTCTAACCTGGCAGCTTCATCCTTAACATCTTTCTCCCAATATACTCAGCATCTCTCCTCTGCACATATCCAAACTAATGCAATCTCGCCTCTCTGACTTTGTCTTCAAACTGCCCAACCTGAACTGACCCTCTAATGTACTCATTTCTAATTCTGTCCATCCTTTTTACACTCATTATCTGAATTTCTTTGTTGAGGGGATGGCAGACACATGGTTAGAAACAAGTAGGAATTATTAAAGACAAATTAGCGAATAGAAACAGACCAAGAAAATTGCAGGACAAGAATACAAAGCGAACTCAACACCCTATTTATAGTTTTCTTAATCAAAATAAACACAAGCACACGAAGTACAGTACACCCACAACATTTCAGAGGGTTATGTTCCTAGAGCACCCGCAAATTGTGAAAAACTGGGAATTTTGGATGTGGTTAAAAAAATGCCTATTTTTGTAGCTTAAACCCTAAATACGCCCCCAAAACATTTTCATTTAATTTCAAACTCAGCTTAATACATTACCTAAAAATAAAGAATGTAAAGGTAAACCTGTATACTGTACTGTTATGTCTCCTGCAGTGCTAGAATGTAAAATACCGATGTTACCGCTATATATACTGTAATTAATGCAAGCGCATTTTCATTGCCAGAAGCCTTAGACGGGGCAGCTCATTTCGGCGGCATCTTGGGGCTTTAACCCTTAAACTGACACATATTTGGGGATTAATACATCCCTGGGCGCCAAATACTTTTTGCTGCACTTTAAGTAAACATCACAATTCACAAATAAAAAGTAAAATTTTAATAGAACACATTTTTTTCATGCATAGAGTATCACAATTACTGCAACACTGATCATTTTACACACTGTTAATGATCTGTAAAAACTATTTTAAAAACTACTGGAACAATATGTTCAAGGTTCAACTGACGCCATGGATGAAACTCAGTAAATCACTTAGCCAAATGCGCTTGAACTGGCTGCACACAAGCACACAGAGGTAAGCGCTGATACTTGCAGGCTAGTCTAGTGCAGCGGCTCAATCCCAGGTACAGTGAGGCTGCAGTACTTCAGGGTGTCATGCTTGGGTCACAGAATTGCACAGAAACACAGTAGATTGTAGAGACAGGAACTTTATTAAAATACTTCAAACAAACATGTCTCTTTCAGAAGTAAAAGGAGCTCAGTATGCAGAGCACAACAAGAATGTCTGGGGGAGGAGAGAGAAACAAAGCAATCAGCCAAAAAGGACAGGTGTTGTTCAGGCTTTTAATTACGCGTAGCGTTGCGTTAGAAACATATCACAGAACAAAGCAGCCGCTAGTTAGGCCAGCAAGTAAGGGAGCAATGTGAAGATAGTCTATCAGCATTTTTAAGAGGGGGTTTTTGAGGAGCGTTTGTGTATTCTAGAGGTGTGTTCAGCCCCCCTGCTCAGGCTGGCAGTGGTCATAGGCTGGCTGCTCAACGAATGTACGGCATTGACTGATCAGCTCCTGTGTGCTCGCAAATGGCATTGGGAACTGACTACTGTATAGCTGGTTGTGGCGGGTTAAGGTTTAAGAGGAACAAAACGGAAAACACAAGAACATTAAACTGGAGATGCATCACAGTCAATCAGCAGCAAGGAGAAATGAATAACGCTGTAGTGGTCCGGTGTCGTTAAGATTCACACCGTCAAAAAGACGGTGATTTATTTATTTTTACGGTGGAGATTCCAGGGACGCACCCAGCCTTGACCCGACCCATGCACACTCACAAGCAGAGACAAAAACAAAGCAAACCGGTAATCAAACAGCAAATAAAGAATGTAATGAAAACAAATGAAATAAGAAAGCAATGATACCCCCCCTGTTCCCCTTACGGCAATTACACATTAAATACAACAAAGCACAAACAAAACACACACGGTCAAATCATGAAAAAGTCCATGAAAAACAGCAACGGATGAATTATAATGATGAAAATAGATAGTCCAGAGATCTGCATGTTGAATGGGAATGTAAAGATAGTCCTACCAGTAGTTCCTGAAATGGTGAAGACGGGTGGACGGGTTCAGGAGCTTTGCAGGATGGCCATGAACTCACATACAGTCCCCATGAACACAGGCAGACGGCAGACAATACAGACGCACAAAACGATCCAGGACAAAACGAATAAGTACAGGTAACCCAACAGAAGGCAGACAGACAGGAACTTGAAACACAAATTACAAAAACTTTTTTTTTTGCTTTTAGTCACTGGCCCCCTTTTTAAAAGTCGCACTGACATCCTTTGACCTCAACAACCCCAGCACCCTCAGCAAAAGACCAATCAGAGACAATGCAGGGACTGCTGGGAGTTGCAGTTTCAAATTCTTTTGGCTACTTTCACCATCCCAAGCCATGGTTTTCTCTACAGTTGCTTCCTGTTCTCTCTACAGTACAGTATTGCCACGAAAAAAGCCATAAAAATTGCAGAGTATATTTGTGGTTTCCACTAACAATTGATTAGTTAGGTTCTAAGGAAAAATCTGTGAATGACTGAGGGCGCAAACTCTGAACCGCGACTTCGCGGGGGTCTGCTGTAATCCCAAAGCTTGGATACCAAAACACCAAAACAGTAACAGTCATAATCATTTATAATGGTGAAACAATGGTGTCATGAATCACAAAGGTATCATTCATGTGGTTTCAAAAGATGTAACTACCATTAAGCAATGTGGACATAAGAAAATACACTGGAATAGCAGTACAAATTATAGGAAAATAACAACACGATGGTGATGCTATGTTATTACCAAAATAACAATAAAACCAAAATAAAAATAAAAATGGGCATATTAACACAAAATATGTGCAGCTTGATTAGTAGTTCAATATAATAAGAGTCATGAATAAGTAAAAATATGAATACATAAAACAGCTATCATTTGGTGATAGTATGCTAGGCAAACAAAAAATATTTTCCCTATATGAACGGAGAATCTCATATATTACTTTTATCTAGCAGTTCCCAAGTATCTGAGCAACAGACAGTTATGGTCTGCAACAAGCAATAAGTGACTTTTTCAAAAATAAAAAATAAAGGGTTCATTTAAAGGCACTTTTACAGATGACACATTTGGTGTGATTTTTTTCTCTAAGGCAATTTCCCTAAAAATCTGCGTCATTTATGTAGATGTGAACGCAACAATCTCACTTGGGTGCGGAGCAAAACAACTGGATTGAGACCTTTTCAAAACCGTGGTCTCACTGTGATACCAAACAAACCCCAGAGCTGCTGGCATGAATTATGAATGTGATCCAACATGGGATAGATCTAACTCTAAGAAACACTGTTCATTATGGGTGAAATTGTGCACGCTGTGGTAGCGTGTTTGTAAGCATATTTCATTCACAGCAGAAACGAGGGTTAACACAGAACATTAAAAACAATAAGAAAGCAAAAATAAATATGCACAAGGGTACAATTGTGACACAATTCATATAGAACAACTCGCACAATTACTAGTCAATCACAGCAAGCCTAGAACCTGATAGATGTCCCTTGCACACATGATCAAAGAAAAAAGATTCACTTGTGATCGGTTCAGCTAAAATACATACAGAGGTGGCAGTAAATGAACAGCAGTGCCCTGCCAACAATCACATTTATACCATGAAAGTGATGCTTGAAGGTGAAGGCGTCCTCTCAATACAATCACTTTTCTGGCTCTATGTAAATACAGAGCTACAGTAACTTTGATACATGTAGCAAATGTTAATCAAACATTTTAAAATGAACATTATTAACAAATAGGAATTACAAGATTAGACATGTGATTTGAGATAACCTTTATTGACATTATGCTTATATGTTGTTAAAAGAAACTCACTTGGCACTTCTACTGTCATAAACATAAGCACCTCAGTGAGTGGTCTCAGCAGAGATTGCCTTCTGTTTTACACTCAGATATTTGAAACATGCCCTTTTCATACCATTCATACTATTGCATAATTTTTAAGTATTTTCTAGTTATTCTATAATAGGTATTTTGCACAAGAGCTGTATTTGGTAACTAAACAAATAATCATGGACAATGTGGCGGCGTGCAAACACAACTGTCAATCTTCTATATTTTTTTCCTGGGGAAAAAAGGTTTCTGCCCAATTAAAAGAAGCCTGTGACATGCCCAATAATTGGATGTTTATTGATATGTTTAGTTCACTTGAAAGATTGCAGTGTGAAACACAATCGAACTAACAGGAAATTGACACAAAAGAACAAGTCACCCTCTGAATTAGAACAAAAAGACTAGGAGTGTGAACACACCTTTAGAGATCAGAATTTCTTTAACCCAACAAGAAACCAGTATAATAAAGAGGAAGCATGCTATGATCGAAATTAGGTATTCAAAGTGGTTACTTTTGCAGCTGAATGAATGGCTCATTGAGCTGTATAGATCAATACCTGCCTTGCACATTTGTCAGCAAACTGACAGGAAACCAAAACAATGCTTTCTTAGGTATGTAGCATTGGCTAGGTGCAGAGACAAGAGCGGTAAATTAGCTGCCGCCTGTGGTGGTGGATCAGACAAACTAAATGAAAGTAGCTACTGATTGCTTGTGGGGCAAGCAAACATACAGAATATTATTGACACCTTTGGAGAAAAAGTGTGCAAAAGATAAAAGGAAATGATGTGGGAGAGGGGCAGGGCAGGTGCTGGACAGAAGCAATGTGGAGCAGCCAGAAATCTAGTCATTAAACAGATAGGGCTCAGAATACTGAAGAGAACAAAGGAAAAAGATCCTAAAAACTTCTTAGAAGCATCCTTTAGCTTCCACTATTGAAAATGGAAAGATTTGAAAACAACATGTGGATCCAAAAGCTTGAATATTTCTTTATGTCACAGTAACTACCCAGTAAGACAAAACCATCTTGAAAAGACAAGACAGCTTAGCAGACATAGTTTTTTTATAGGGACAAAGCTGGATCAAGAGATTTTAGTTTTTTGTTGGTTGTCCATCTTAGTCCAGAGCTCTAACTCCGTAATACTAGAAAAGAAAAATAAACTTTGCTTTATCCAAAAAATACTGTATGTATATATATATATATATATATATATATATATATTTAAAAAAAACATTAGAGAAGAGTTGGGGCTATAAGAATGGAAGCACAGTTTATTAGTCATTGCATGGTTAGGTATACTGCCAAAAAAGAGAATAAACAAAGAGAATTGTCCATATCAAGTGCTGGCAAAAATTGACAGTAAGTTCCTGCCTTAGTGGGTTTTAAAAGGATGTCAGACCAGAAGCAGCAGAACCAGGATCTTTCTTCATCGTTGATGTCTTGTTGTCTGAAATGAAGAAGGGAAAGTGTCAAGCGACTGTACAGCTCATAATTCCATCCCACATGTAACCTTAAAATCACATAAAAGTGAAAGGTTAATAATCACTCATCTTAATCCATACATCCCTGGAAGCAATTATAGGCAGGAATCATCATTAAAAGTTTATATTAAGTATTTATTGCTTTTACAAACTAGTGAGAGCAGAGCTGGAAAAGGCAAGGATAAAGAATAAAATACATTTTCATCTGGCCAGTATAAAGGGTATATTTTCATGTGTGCGTGGTTCACCTCCCCAGTCAGGCAAAGAGAAGATGACAGTAATGTTTGTAACAAGTAAATAATATTAAATTTCTTTAAATTTAAACAAGGCTAACTTTTTTAAAACTTTATGATTTTCATCAATTGATGCTTTAGTCATAGAAAAGTGCATTCTGTATACTAACTGCACAACTACAGAAGGTGGACAGAACAAAAACATCCACGACAAACCAATGATACTACTAATAATATATATAATACATATACATCAAATATTGCATAATATGAATATATCTTGCATAACAAACCCTTGCAAAAAACAGATATAACCCATGCATCTAACACCATCTAGCTTTAAACTCAAAAACAAAACTAATTTGTTTTCTGTTTTCCTCTTTTTCTTCTAAATTGTTCATCTTACATTTTTCATTTTTCAAATCACTTCTCTTGCTTCTATCTTTATAATAATGCACCAACAAGGAGCAGGTATTGTGCAATTTTAGTATTTTAGCTGATCGTGTCTTATGTGAGACATTTATGTGCATGGAAATAATGCCAATGTCTATTACTCAAATAAACAGAGGACTGTAAAAATGCACATGTATAAGACCTGCAACATAAACAGGAGAAAATAAAATATTTAGTAATACAAAATGCGATATTCAGTACTTTAGTGAAGGAGTTGGGGTCTTGTTGATGAGAGAAGGGAAAAAGGATGGTGAGACTGACAGATACATCGGGCAGTGAGCACAGTTATGTAGTTACTGTATCAATCTGTAGTGGTGAAGAATGAAATGAATCAGAATACAAAGCTCTAGATTTACCAGTTGATCTACAGTATGTCCCTACCCTCACCTATGGTCATGAGCTTTGGGTAATGACAGAAAGAATGAAATTGTAGGTATAATTAGCTAAAATTAGCGGTCTCTGCAGGGTATCTGAGCTTTTCCTTTGAGATAGGGTAAGAAGCACAGACATCCGGGAGGAGCTTGGAGTAGAGCTGCTAACCTTCTGCATGGAGAAGAACAAGTTGAAGCGTTTCAGGCATCTGATATGGGTTCCTGCCGGATGCCTCTCTGTTGAGGTTTCACAGGCTCAATCAAATGGGAGAAGACGCTGGTAGACCCAGGACTCCCTGAGAGGATTATATCTTCCAGATGACCTGGGAACACTTTGGTATCACACAAAATGAGTTGGCAAGTGTGGCTGGGGAAAGGGATATGTGGGCATCGCTTGTAAGACTGCTGCCTCCGAGACATAATTTAGGATAAACAGTTGAAGATAAATGAATGAATGAAGCAAATTTACTATTTTATTACTGTCTACAACATAGCTAATCAAGCATCTTAATTAACGTTTTTTCATTCTGAGTGCCTAAAATGAAAAATCAGAAGTGAAATTTTGTTTGATCACAGCATTTGCAATTTATTTTTCTGGGTTTATGAATGTCTCTTTTCACTAGTATAAACTTTTACTGAAAGCCACAAAAGTCTTACAGTACATACATCAAACTAAGAAAATACAGCAATGTAACAAAATTGGTTAATATTTTTTCTGTTTTTTTAGAATCTTTTCAGTAAGTTATTTTTAGGATGTAATCATCAGCCAGAATCAAAGCATGGCATAAAGTTTATTCATGTTTTCCTTCCACATCAGTAACTTAGGATTATTGTTTTCTTAGTTAAAGGCTTTGTTTTTGTTTTATTTCAGTTCAGTAGACTGACCTGCATAAACAGCAACTGTCTTGTTTCTGTCAAACTGGCCAACCTGTACAGTTGGCAAGTGTCTTGTCTGTCAAGTTGGCTGAAACGTATAGGTGGGAATACTTTGTTGACAAACAATTATTATTTAACCTCTTCTCTTTTTGTATTCTGGTTATTCGTCCAAAACTGACTGTTTTCAAAGTATGTTTAAAATCATCACTTTGTTTTTAGACACAGTTGGTAAATGGTCTCTGTTGTTCAAAAATAACTAGTGATACATTTGTTATTTATCTGCCCAGGGGTTTGTTACAACCTCAAACCTGTTAGGCATCAGAATTCTGGGCATTTTATATTTATTATTGTACCTTCATGAGAGGCAGCTATACATATCCCACCACTCTGTGCAACCATAATTTCGGAAGCATAGAATGCTGATCATTAGTTAAAGAGCACCTGAAACATCTTATATTTCTGCACTGCCCATTAAACGTATTAATGGTGGGTGTGATTTTGTTCTTGTCTTTCCTCAACTCGACAGCTATTGGAATCTACTTGTCTAATTTGATCAAGCTGCTGGCTGATCAACCCAAACATCATCTACCTTGTGTCTTTTCTGATTGCCTGCTCTTCCCTGTAAACTAAAGATATTAGTCAATGCATCCTACAGCACCACTTATGGTACCTAGCTGTACTGAAAAAATTATCAAAAGTCTGACTCTGACCTTATTTTGCTTCTTGGTAAATGTTTATTTTCTCCTGCCCTGCCTTTATGTAAAATAATTGTTCTACCCTGTGTTTGCTTCTGAATTCTGTTTCTAGCTATTGAAATAAACTGCAGTGTGAACAATTTTGGATAATAACCTCTGCTTTTGCTTCCTAACATCATTTTTATAACCTCTAACACTTCAAAAAATAAGATCAGTGAAACAGAGGAATTAACTTCTATATTTCTTGATTTTTTTTAAACACCTATCTAAACACATGGGAAATATCTTGAGATATGTGAACAAAACTATCAGACATACTATATGTGCTGCCCCAAATTAAAATTGATGACTTAATACTCTAACCAGACATACTGTCAGTCTCATAGATGCAAGGTTAAGAAATCGGGTCATCAGCCTCTAGAAGCAGTTTGACTCTTTGGATGACTCCACTTACTTAAGAACAGTATGACATCATCTCAGGTCAAGTCAGGATCCAGTAAAAGTTTGTCATCATTAGTAAAGTTTTGAACAGCTTTAGATTGATCTAGTATAATATTCTGGCCTATGGAAGAACTAAAAAAGAATATCCTATAATTCTTAATGCCACAACTGTAATATGATCAAAGGGTATGACTGAACCACAGAGCAACACCAATGACTACTTACTCTCAACAATGCCTTACTGTTGTGGGAATGAGCCAGATCTTAGCAGGATTACCACCATGAAGGAAATGTACCAACCAAATGAAAACAAGAAATGGTAATATTGACAGAAAATGATCTTTTCTGACATCTGTTTTGTTTTTCTGCAGCTACAAAAGAGGAGCAAACTAATCTCCAGTACTAAGCAGTACAAGGCCTGCTTATTATGTCCAACACTAGACTAACTTGTTGACAATAAAAAAGTACATTGTGCTATTTGCTATTCTGCTACTGAATGGATGTCACGTCACTGCAAGTTTGCTAACCTGAAGCAGGCAAAAGGCCTGTAGTAACTGTAAGAACAGAGATCACTTGCAGAAAATATGGCTTGATGTGAGAATGTACAGAATTCTGGAATCACAAAGATAAACTTTCAATGATGTACAGTTTAATTTTTAAACTTGGAAAAACTATTGTTCCCTCCTCATCTAGAGCAGAGATTCTTCAAGAAATTTTTTCAGTATCCTTATAATTGACAGGTGTAAACATGGAACCTGTTATGTGTTATATGTTAGGCCAGTGAGTACATGCAGTATATAAACCCATGACACATATTTTTAGTAAGTCACTGCACATTCCTTAAGAGCTCAAGGGTAAAATAGTATCTGGTCCTGGGGCCTCTTGTATATCGCCGTGCGTAAAATTCACACTATAACATGGCTTACGGACAAAATCGGAAATGTGCTTACGCATAAAAAAATCCAGATGCATAAATCTGTACGTACGCCATCTTCCACGTTCTTCCGCTACATAAATCCCGGTCAGCGTGAAAAGTAATGCATGTGCATGCGCCTGCTGTCCCGCCCCATCTCCCCCCAGAAAGCAAGAGGGAAAATAGAAGAATTTCAGCGAATACCAAGTGGAGGCAAAAAAAAAGTACTATTTGTTGGTTTAAACAGTGGTATAAACCAAAAAAAGGAAGTCGATCGAGTGACATAGCGTGTCGGAGAAACTCGAAAGCTCACGTTCACAAAGTCGCACAGTGCCCGAAATAAAAATGAAGTTGTCAAATATCAACGTCGCCGTGAAAAGGCGAGTCATAGCCCACCATCTGAGTGTCATATGAAAGCTTATTAGGGTACAGAGAAAAAAAAAGGCACACAGTGGGGAAAAAAGCACGAAATGTCAACTTTAATTTAGAAATTTCCACCTTAATCACGTAGTTTATTTTGTCATTAAAGTAGAACATCATAAACTTAATCTTAAAATCGTTTAATTTACTAGTTTCTCAATCCCATCATAACTAAAGTAGCACATTAAATGCTTTGTTTTGTATTTGAACTTCTATGTGCTCTAAGTGTGTGAATCACTACGTGCTTCTGGGCTTTCTCTTCCTCCGACTGGACACAATCCATTACATTCATGATATTACAGCTCTCTGAATAATTAAAATACTGAGATGTATACTTGATATAATTTTCATGATGGTAGGAAATAAAGCATGTTAATAAACATGGAAACACGGTCGTGCAGTGATTGTTCATGTCTCACACAAGATGCTTGCTGCGCTATGTGCTGCCTTCGATGAAATACTTTATTGTAGCAGCACTGTCTCTTTCAAACGTACTAACCTCCAATTTCTGTCCTTACTTTTCTTTCTCCAAATACCCAATCAACACAGAATCAGCTCTGTAATAGATGTTAAGCCATCTGTAAGCTTAAAACGCCGGTTCTTAAAAACTTTTAAGGAACATTGAAATATCTTCATAGTACATGTTTAATTATTCTATCCATCTATCCTTCCAGTGTCGCGTCAGTACCAGCAAGAATACAGCGCGAGGCAGGAACAATCTGTGAACAGAGCGCCAGTGGCTCGATAGCGCTGCGGCACCATGTAGTTAAAGTTTTATCTGTATAATATAATAAACATATTTTGCTGCAATTCATCTTAAAATTATTTCGACATCATATGTAAATGCGTGCTTTCTAAAGTGGTTCAGGTTGTGCAATATTATAACTGTAGTGCAAGTTTACAGTGATTGTAATAATAAATAATAATATAATAAATTTTATTTATATTGCGCTTTATATTTAACAATCTCAAAGTGCTACAAAATAAGAATAAATTAACAAACAAGATAATCTATAGAAATAATTTAGAAAAATGCCTTTCTAAAAAGATAAGTTTTTAGGATTCGTTTGAAAGCATCAGTCGACTGTGGGGCTCTCAGGTAGTCATGGAGAGAATTCCACAGCCTCAACGCCACCAAAGAAAAGGCCCTATTACCCATACTGCTAAGAATAGTTCTGGGAACTTGAAGAGTGTTAGTATGCACAGAGCGGAGGGTGCATGAGGAAGTATGAGGGATAAGGAGTTCCTGTAAATACAGGGGAGCAGATCCATAGATGTACTGATGGGTAAGAAGGGAAACCTTGTACTCAATTCTACGTGGTACAGGGAGCCAGTGAAGGGTTTTCAAGATAGAAGTGATGTGGCTATGCTTTCGCACCCTCATCAGGATTCTGGCAGCGCTGTTCTGAATGTATTGGAGTCTCTGGATACTCTTGCCAGGAATCCCAGTGAGGAGCGCATTACAGTAATCCAGCCTGGACGAGACAAAAGCATGGACAAGCCTCTCTGCATCTGCCAGGGTAAGTGTTGGACGGAGTTTAGCAATGTTCCTGAGATGGTAAAAAGATGACTTACAGAGATGTTTAATGTGGGTGTCAAAAGTGAGTTGAGAGTCCATTTTAACACCCAAATTTGTAACAAATGTAGAAACAGGAATGTTTCGATCAGAAAAAGTGATACTGGTGATGGTAGAAGAATGAAGCTGGTGTGGCGTGCCAACTAAAATGTCTTCTGTTTTAGATCTGTTTAGCTGAAGGAGGTTGAGCCTTATCCATGCCTCTATTTACTCCAAACAAATAGTCAGTGTAGATGTTGGCAGAGAAGCAGTAGAGGAAGTGGGAGTATCCTAAGATAAAGCTGAGTGTCATCGGCATAACATTGGAAAGCTAGACCATGTCTGTTAATGACACTTCCAAGGGGGAGCATGTAAATGATGAAAAGGATGGGGCCCAACACAGAGCCCTGTGGAACACCACAGGTAACATTATGGGTGTCAGATTTTGCACTGCCAAGAGCGACATACTCAGTTCTACCAGTCAAATAAGATGTAAACCAATTTTGAACAGCTCCTGAAAGTCCAATTGTGTATTGCAGACGGTGAAGAAGAATATTATTATCAATTGTATCAAAAGCAGCTGTCAGGTCAAGGAGAATGAGTATAGAAGGAGAACCAGTATCTGCTGACATCAGAAAGTCATTAGTGACCCTGACCAGGGCTGTTTTGGTGCTATGGCCAGGGCGAAAACCAGACTGAAACTTTTCAAACAGGTTATTCAGTTTGAGATGATCATGAAGTTGTACTGCAACTATTTTTTCCAGAACTTTAGAGAGAAATGGAAGATTAGAGATGGGTCTATAGTTAGACAGAACTTCAGGATCCAGGGTGGGTGTTTTCAGTAGAGAACTCATGACAGCAGTTTTTAGTGTTGAAGGAATATGGCCAGCCAAAAGGGATTGGTTTATAATCCTGGTGATAAGTGGAGAAATAGCAGAAATGTTGGCCCTCAGCAAGGCTGAGGGAAAAGGGTCCAGGGAACTGGTAGACGGTTTCATTTTCCTGATGACGTCCTCCACCTCTTCCTGTGTGGCAACAGAGAAGGAGCAAAGGGGCTGGACAGTCTCAGGCAGCGGGTCGACAGTTGGATAAATACAATTTCAGTGTATTTATAAAGCCGCATCAAGGATGTGGATCTAAAAAAGAAAGGATAACCACACAGGAACAGTAGCACTGCTTTGACACTGGGTGCTGCCAGTCTGCAAAACTGAGCAGAGAACTTACGTATGACAGGGTATGAGCTACTGTGGAAATGTGCGTGGCTTTACGCCAAGTTTAGATTTTATACATCTCGATTTGAACGTGGAAACATTCTTACACAACATTTTTGTGCGTACGCACCATTTATACATTAGGCCCCTGGTGATTTGTTTGATTTCAGCTTATTTAATCTCAACAGTACTTCTCCCTCTAAAATTTCTAAATCACTCAGAATCTCTTAGTAGTCCCATTCCCATCTGGGAGGTTATCAACTACCTCGGTGGGAAGACCTCAGAAAAATACACCATGATGTACTGCAATACAGTGATCTCTCGCTATATCACGCTTCGACTTTCGCGGCTTTACTCCATCGCAGATTTTAAATGTAAGCATATCTAAATATATATTACGGATTTTTCGCTGGTTCGTGGATTTCTGCGGACAATGGGTCTTTCAATTTATGGTACATGCTTCTTCAGTTTGTTTGGTTTGTTGTTGATTTCATACAAGGGACGCTATTGGCGGATGGCTGAGAAGCTACCCAATCAGAGCACGTATTACATATTAAATAAAACTCCTCAATGATATACTATATGCTTCCCGCGCGGTGCTTCGCACACTTAAAAGCTCTAACAGCCCGTATTGATTTTTCATTGTTTGCTTTTCTCTGTCTCTCTCACTCTCTCTGACATTCTCTGCTCCTGACGGAGGGGGTGTGAGCAGAGGGGCTGTTTGCACAGTGGTTGTTTGCATAGAAGATACAGACGCTTCTCTAAAAAATGCTAAAAGGCTACCTTCACATTGATCCCTTCATTGAGGCCGCTTTATCGCAGTGCTTGCATACTTAAAAGCGCAACAGCCATATTGATTTATGATTGTTTACTTTACTCTCTCTCTCTGACATTCTCTGCTCCTGACGCACACCTTGAAGAGGAAGATATGTTTGCATTCTTCTAATTGTGAGACAGAATTGTCATCTCTGTCTTGTCATGGAGCACAGTTTAAACTTTTGTCTAAAGGGTGTTATTTCATGTCTAGAGGGCTCTAATAATGTTAAAAAACATATTTAGAAGGTCGTAAACAGGTTTTTAATGCTCTAACTGCGAAAATATTAGATTTATAAATAAAGAATCCTACTTCATGAAAATTCATTTATCTGTCCGGAGCAGATTAACCGCGATAAATGAGGGTTTACTGTATAACTGTGTGGAGAATATTTATAAACAGTGTGGGAGAGTTTCTAAGGGCTTAAAATATATAAAAATAACCATACAAACATATGGTTTCTACTTCACAGATTTTCACCTATCTGAACCACCCCCGCGATCAAGGAGGGATAATTGTATACACAAAACTACTTTAAAATATGACGGGGTAACTTTTGAGTAAGTGGTTAATTTGAAAATTAACACCATCTCAATTGTGCATGTTACTTTTACAATTTTTTCCAAAAGAATATTAATACCAAGAGATCTATTATGTGCCTAATGTTGTAGAAAGGAGAAGATTCTAAACTTTTAGATGCACAGCAGTCAGTTAATTCTTAAAGTACTAAATAGGTTGAAGGGGGTGTATGAGGCTGAGGCATGTATTAAAGAATTCCTCATCAAGGTGATAAGCCAGTCAATAACAGTTCAGCAGTTTATCCAGGATTGGCAGAGGCAGAACGTTTCTGTTCCTTACATGATATAAAAGTAAAAAAATAAATATATAAAAAAATATTTTTGTTAATATGAGGAATCTGAATCTTTTACACTAATAGTCAGTCTCATGGTAAACATTATATGGCTCATAATGCACAGAGAACCTTGCAGTTCCATAGTAATTATGTAACTTATTTTATTTCTGTGCTTAATTTTGTTTCTTTATCTAATCTGGAATTGGAGCTCAGACAATGATGCATAAAATAAGCTAGGCTACAATAAAAAAAAAGAAAATTCAGTTTTACCAACCCCCATGTTCAACATAAAGCAATTATTTTCCAGAATACTTGAATAAGCAAGGGAAATCATCACTTGTGTATAAAATTGATATATTTGGTAAATATGATATATAGTAAAATTCAGTGTAAATTCAGTCTACCAAACCAGGGGTCCCCAACCTCCGGTCATCTGGCCATCTGACAGCCGGGCCGTGATATAACTACCGGCAACGGAGACTCACTCACTGAAGGGCTACAGCAAAAAGGCTACCCCCTTTTCAAATACTAGGTGGGCGGGGCTTTGCATCAGTTCAGAGAGAGTCCGAGGTGAGAGAGTATTTCAACAAAGTATTTTTATATTTCTGACAGTTTCCCCATATGACACGAGTCTATAGAAATCTCGTTACTACGAAGTACATTCAGCAGCAGATACTTTCATTACAATGAAGTGTCCTTGAAATGCTTGAATGAATCATCCACAGAGCAGTTAGTTCTGTGGTCACAGCTCAGTTGTGCACATTTGCACAACGATCCCCAAACAGAAACATTGTAAAAAATGTTCTTTCTTCAAACTTTGCTCGTACTGTTTTTTTTTGCTGTTTTTGTTTTCTGTGGTTTTCAGTGATACCTTTTGCTTATTGCTCGTCAACTTTTCAAAAACATCCTTTGGAATTTAACTTATTGTCATCCTCCTATAGAAATGGCAGCCACGAAAAAACAATAACAGTGTTAATGTTTATGATGTGCAATCTGTTGGAATGACAAATGCAATGCATATGTCTTCGTTATATGCAAAAAAGAAAAAAAATCCCGGGTTGCAAACGTATGTGAACTGCTGCATGAAGATGCCGGAAAAGCCGTTTTTATGTGGTTCAGTGATGCTCGTTCAAAAAACATTCCTATTAATGCTACATTCATTCAAGAAAATATGAGGTTTTTAAACTCTCTTGGGACCCAGACAAACAATCTCACACAGACGCAGCAACAGTGCTTCGGGACGCACGTCAGTGTGTCGTTCCCTTTTGGGGGGGATCCCAAAACAGTTCAGAAACCTCGCAATATGAAGAAGAAGAAAAGGATGATTTGGCTTCTGACTGATAACTGTGCTGCCCACAACATGCTTCCGCATTTAGATAATGTTCACGTTGTATTTCTCCCACCCAATTGCACGGCAGTGCTTCAGCCATTGGATTTGGGCATCATTCGCACCCTGAAAGTGTATTATCACAAGGAAATGCTGAGAAAAATTCTCGCCAGCATAACTTGTAGGAAGGAGGAGATTAAAATAACATGAAAGAAAGCTATTGAAGCTGCTTCCATTTCCAGCATCCTATCTTTGTGAGGCAGCGTTTTCTGCAGTGACAGCAACCAAAATGAGATTATGGAGTCGACTGAACATAAGCAACACACTTTGTGCGTCACTGTCTTCCATTGTCCCCAGTTGGTATCGTCTGGTTGCAGGAAAAAAAGCTCGGGGCTCTCACAGATTCTGCATTATGGTAAGTTGTATAATTTTTATTACTAATAACTTAATAATAATAGAAATGTAATGTAAATTGTGTATAAAACTGCCCTACAAACCCACCCATAATCACCCCACAAACTCCAACCTCCAACATCCCCAACCCCCCACCGTCTCCCCCCCATCGGTCCCTAGAAAGCGGTCCTTGGTGTCAAAAAGGTTGGGGACCACTGTACTAAACAATGAAAGAAAAGTGAAAATATTACCTAATAAAATATACTTATAAGTACTTATTCTTATATACAGTACCTACAGGTATACTTTTTTTTGTCCAGTAGCCCTAAAGGAGTGGATGTTCCAAAATGGCCTTTTTTAATATCACTGTAAATAGCATTTTTCAAGATATTTAAGATAAACTTATGTATTGGTATACATTGATAATATATTGATTTTATCCCAAAATATTGAGAGAGAGGTTCAATGTTAACATTTGATTTGGGTGTAAATGATTCCTACAATAGACTCCCTGAAGTGAATTTTGAATACTTAAAGTTTACTCACAATATCCAACATCTTGGACTCCAGATCTAGCATGCTGCTTTGTTAAATACTCAATCAGGACACAACATGATGTTTATTACCAGTATGTCTTATAAAAAACACATTACAAAACCATGTAAATCCAGATTTTTTCCATCTTAAAATTATTAGAAAATTAATTAAGTTTCAAAATATGGAGGATACAGAGGAGTTAATTCATGGATTTATTTTTAGTAGGACTGACTACTGCAATGCGTTATTCACTAGCTAATCAAACTGTTTTGTATGCAACTTTCAGTTAATTCAAAATGCTGCTGCAACAATTATTACAAGAACTCGAATATAGGACCACATAACTTCTGTTTTAGTCTTTAGTCTCAGTTTTTCACAACAAAGCTTTTGAAGCCAATACCTACAGTAGGTAACATGTATGTTTGAACAGTGCAAACTACTTACAGTGACAAGATATACTGTACACTGGGGTGCCCAATACATTGATTGCGATCAACAGGTAGATCGGAAAGGTAGTGCAGGTAGATTGCGTTGTATTCAAAAAAAAAATTTTTTAAATGTTAGTCTATCATATATCCTCCCTATGGCATTTGCCACTTGATTGACATACAGGGCGGCCAGTCTGAGATTTCTTTTCTTCTAACACACTGGTCATCCCACACGCACTATCAAACGCGCAAGCTACTGCAAAACTCCGGCTATCTAAGTGATCTAGTTAGCCTTCCAATTTATATCGACTAAAAAAGGGATTTAAAAAAAAAATTGTTATTATGGGCTGGATGTGGAATTGGAAGAGTATTTTTTTCTCTCACAATGTCACAATCGAAGTGTGTTTGTCTGATCTGTCAATCTATCATTGCTATTCCAAAGAAGGAAAATGTGGAAGGTCACTTTCGAACTGTTCATAAAAACTACAAAACTGACTTCCTTCCGAAAAGCGATCTGAGAAAAAATAAGGAGAGGTAACTAAAATCACAGTTAATCAGACAGCCGTAATTTTTCATTTGGCTGAATTCAAAAGCAAAGGCAGACACACCAAAGCATTGTTCCGGGTGAGTCACTCAATCATTAAGCATAAGAAGTCCTCCCAAGATGGAGAGATGATAAAAGAGGCCTTCATTGAGGCAGATGGTTAGGGAGAACTTCCTGCTGAGATTTCAAGACCCCTGGCCGGAGAAAAAGGAGTTTCTCCTTGTCATTAAACATGCAGAATACAAGCAACTTAATAATGATCAATTGTCGCTAGACTTGGCATTTTTTTTCCGATCTGACCAACATGTTGAATGAGCTTAATTTACAGCTGCAAGGAAAAGAGAAAACCATGGTCAATATGATTAGCTGAGTTAATGCTTTCAAACAACATCTGTCCTCAAAGCTTCAGCACCTTGATTTGGGGAACATCCAAAACCTCGCATCAGAGCTGGAGACGCAATGGAAGGCTTGTGCGCAACTTAACAGCATATGTTACACAGAGCAGATTGAAAATTTTCTATCAGACTTTAACAGACAGTTTCAAGACTCAGCTTTTCTTGAGCCAATCGCCACATTTAAGTGCTATCCATTTAGGGAAGATGTTGAGGGTGATTCACCCACATCAAAAATTGAAACACTGTTTCACCTAAAACTCCTGTACAGTAGAGGATGAGATTTTGACACTGCAGGATGACATTCAACTGAAATATGGGGCTCATGGACAGTTTTGGAACTTACTCACAGAGGAAAAGTACCCAAACATGAGGAAATGTGCTACCTCCTTGACTGCATTATTCGGCTCTACTTATTTATCTATTTATTTAGTCAGCCTTTTCCCACATGAAGATTATTAAATCCAAATACTGTAGTGACCATAAATGTATTGAATTGTGATTGTGCCATAAGGGTTATTCAGTTATGCAAGGTACGACAGCATATATTTTATGTATGAAGTATACTCATATATATATATATTGTAACGACCCGGCAGCAAGCGCTGGCGGAGTGACGCCGTATGGGTAATTTATGTAAATAGTTTGTGGGGAATTTATGGGTAATTTATGTAAAGCTTATTGTTGTGTTGAAATTAACTTAGTAACCTAATTGTATTTCTTGTTGTAAGTGTTGTATGTGTTTGTGCTCAATCAGTGGGGTGGGTTGGGTTATCGCCATCCGGGGTTGTTGTTATTGTAAATAGTCACCATCAATGAGAAAGATGGCTCTGTAAATGACCTTGACAATGGCTATACAATGAGTTTTTAAGCTTTGTTTTACTGGCTATCTGTTAATAAAAAGATACAACAGGACAGAGCTGTATCATTGCTAAGATTCTATTTAAGCAATTATTGCCGAGACACTCGGAGTCGTGCGGTGTATGGGACACGAGTGCTCGTTATCTAAAGAGCTGGGTGCAGCTGCGTGCATAACGCTGGCAATCCGCTAGCCGACAGCTTGGGAGAGGTGCACGGCAGAGTTCGGCTCTAAAATCTTTAAAGACTCCACCACGGGTCGCTATATTGGTGTCAGAAGTGGGAGACCAGGCTGTTTAGAAGACGCCGTTATGGAACAGAGTCTTGAAGAATTAGAGCGTGCCATCTTAGAGAACAGCGTTACGTTAGAGCGCCTGATCAGCGGAGCTGTGCGGAGAAAAGAGGCAGACCGGCCTGATGGTGCCAGTGTTCCCCGGACAGTGTTGCGATCTTCTAAGCACGCCAGAGTGGGCCGTCGGCTGCGCAGCGATACCCCAGGTTACCAGTCGGCCGGTCCTCTTCTCACGGTCACCTGCTAAGCTGCTGTGATACAGCGGATTGACGCCCTTAGAGCCATACCTTGCACAAGTGGATCTGGCCGCGATACACAATGAGTGGAACCGCGAGGAAGCTGCGACACACTTGGCCCTTGCCTTGGAGGGTCCCGCACTTCAGGTACTCATTGATCTGCCATCGGAAGAGTGTCGTGATCTTCAGGCTCTCACCGCTGCTCTCACCCGTCGCTTTGGACAAAGAACTTCAGCAGAATGCAGCAGAGAAAAGCTGACTAGCCGACGTCAGCGTGAAGGTGAGAGTGTAGGAGCCTTTGCCGCTGACATCAGGGTATATACACAAAAAGGTTACCCTACTTTCTCGACAGCAGCGAGGGAGGAACTCAGTCTTCATGCTTTCCTGCGGGGCCTCACACCAGAACGTCTTCGCCAGCATGTCTGTCTATCGTCACCCGAGATTTGAGCGAGGCACTACGAGAGGCTGAGCGGGCTGAAGAAGTACTACAGGCTGAGTCACCGACAAGACGAACGCCACGCCCGAGTCGACTAACAAGAGCAGTTGAACGAAGGGCGGAAGGGGACCCGTCTGAGGTAGTGGAGGTCAGTCGCGCCCAAACAACATCAACCCCCCAACAGAGACAAGGAGTAGACTGCTGTTTACGATGCAGAGAACCAGGGCACTTTGCCAGGGATTACCCTGCCCCAAGTCCTTTGCCTCGTACAGCATCACCGCAGGGAAACGACATCGGGGTGAGGCCGTGAGGGGACCCTCGCTCCGTTTTTCAGCACCCCTCCACAATGACTGCTTTAAAGTTGGGCGCTGTGGATTTTCCACTGGACTATACCTAGACTGCACTATTGACGGACGGCCATGCAGTGCTTTTGCTACAAAAAGGAGTGTTGCCCGAAACCGCTGGTCTTCTTCCAGAGGGCTGGACCCCCACAAATAGCGAACTACGCACTGTTACGGGTGAACGGACAGTAATGCCCGGAAAGAAACTGTTATCTGTGTTGGTAGGGACGAGCCAGACCAACCACGAATTCTGGCTTGCGGACATTAAAGACCAGTGCATTATTGGGTTGGACTTGTTGGCCCACTGGGGAGCATGTGTTGATGTGTCAAGGGCCGTCCTTTGTTTGAGTAATGAGACTGTGCCGCCCGTCGGGCTGGAACCGTCCTGGAAGGACTGCCAGAGTGGATTCACCTGGACACCACTGCTCACCGTCTCCCAACCATTGTTTGAAGTGGCAAGGGTTCAAGAGAACCCCCAGGAGAGTATTGCTGGACAGTCAAATTCATCGCACGACCCCCATCAGCTGAGACGGTTGCCGCTGTGGAGGAATTGGGCCAGCAATGTGGTGAACATCTGAGCACGCCACAGCAGGAGCAACTCCAGAAATTACTGAACGACTTTGTGGACATTTTTGCGCTCGAGAGGAGGACTGCACCAGAACCTCGTTAGTAAAACACCACATTGACACTGGCCACGCCGCTCCCATTCGTTTGCGCCCCCACCGATTGCCTCTTGCAAAACGCCAAGCTGCCGAAGAATTGATTCGCGAGATGGTAACCAACGACATTATTGAGCCTTCGGACAGTCCCTGGGCCGCACCCATGGTCATGGTGCGGAAGAAAACGGGGTTGGCGCCCTTGTGTGGACTTTCATAAATTAAATGCAGTCACTCGAAAAGACTCTTACCCACTGCCCCGCATCGACGATGCATTGGACTATGTGGCTGGATCCCGCTGGTTCAGCACCTTGGACTTGCGCAGTGGATATTGGCAGGTAGAACTGGCAGCAGAGGACCGACCCAAAACTGCATTCACCATCGGACAAGGGCTGTGGCAGTTTAAGGTAATGCCGTTTGGACTTTGTAATGCACCGGCCACTTTTGAAAGACTAATGGAGCGGGTCCTAAAAGACATTCCCCGAACCCGTTGTGTGGTCTATTTAGATGATCTGTTGATTCATGCCAGAGACTTTGACCAGGCTGTGCACAATTTAAGGGAGGTCCTGACCGCCATTCGTAGCGCCGGGTTGCGGTTGAACCCTGAAAAAGCAATCTCTCGCCCGACAGACCCAGTTTCTAGGGCACGTAATCAGCGAGAGTGGGGTGGCTACAGACCCAGCAAAGGTGGCTGCCGTGAGCAACTGGCCCCCACCAGCCAACATCACCGAACTGCGGAGCTTTCTGGGTTTAGCCTCATATTACAGGAGGTTTGTAAAAAACTTTGCAACCATTGCCAGCCCCTTGCACCGACTGACGAGTAAGGGCCAACAGTTTGGGTGGACGGAGGACTGCACAGCCGCTTCCAACAATTAAAGGCTGCCCTCGTCAGCGCCTGTCCTGGCGTACCCTGACCCCAACCAACCTTTTGTGGTGGACACTGACGCTAGCAATGTGGGGATTGGGGCCGTACTCTCACAGAAGGGGAGGCTGAGAGAGAGTGGTAGCTTATTACAGCTGCAGCCTCAGTCGACCGGAGAGAAATTACTGTGTCACTCGGCGGGAACTGTTGGCAGTGATCCTAGCGGCACGGCACTTTCGGCCCTACCTATTGGGCACTAGGTTCACGCTGGACTGACCATGCTAGCCTCACCTGGATGTTGAATTTCCGGCAACCAGAGGGCCAGGTGGCAAGGTGGATGGAGATTCTACAGGAATATGATTTCGAGATACAGCACCGACCGGGACGGCAGCATGCCAACGCTGATGCCCTCTCCAGGCGTCCATGCCTCAGCAATGAATGTCGATATTGCCGCCGACAGGAAGAAAGGGGTCTGGGGCCATCGTCAGCATCCGCAAGGATAGATGACACTGTTGGAGTAGGGGAGCCGTTCACTATTGACCAATTGAGGCAATTACAGGCGAACGATCAAGCGCTAGAAAAGGTAAAGGGCTGGTTGGAGACACAAGAACGTCCCGACTGGCAAACTGTGTCTTCACAGGGGCCTGAACTCAAACTACTACACTCCCAGTGGGCAACTTGGAGTTGCACGATGGCGTAATCTACAGACGGTGGCAAGCACCCGGGGGGGGAATTGACCGACTACAACTGCTGGTTCCCCAGGCTTTGCGCCGAGGTCCTCCGATGGGTCCACGGAGCAGCTGGATCCGACACTACGGAAACGCTAAGACAGTGCGTCGACTACGCAGCGGTTTTATTGGCCCGGTGTCGGCAAGACGCGGAGCTGCACGCCCACTGCTGTGACATCTGCACTGCGCAAAAAGGACCTGGTCAACGTTCTCACGCGCCATTGCAGCAATACCTTGTCGGGCACCCATGGAGAGAATTGGAGTGGACGTACTGGGTCCTTTTCCTGTAACGGAAGCCGGAAATCGTTTCGTTTTGGTAGCAATGGATTACTTCACCAAATGGCCAGAGGCGTATGCAGTTCCGGATCAGAGTGCCTCCACAGCGGCTCAAAAACTAGTGGATGAAATGTTCACTCGATTTGGAGTTCCGGACGAGCTCCACAGTGATCAGGGGCGGAACTTGAGAGCCGCTTGTTCAGGGAGGTGTGTCAGCGACTGGGGGTGAAAGAGACCAGAACCACCCCCCTTCACCCGCAAAGTGATGGATTAGTCAAGCGATTTAATCGCACCCTGGCCACTCAACTGGCAATCCTGACCAGTCAACACCAGCGAGACTGGGACCAACATTTGCCTCTGGTCCTGTGGGCATATCGGACAGCAGTGCAAGAATCGAGCCAATGCACACCAGCGGGGCTGATGTTTGGGAGGGAACTTCGCACGCCAGTGGATTTGGTGTTTGGCTCGCCCCCTGAGCCTGAGATTGTTGGTGGGCCCGAAATGGATTATTTTAGACGGTTAAAAGAGCGGCTGGACACCGTTCATCGACTGGCCAGGGAGGCCTTGGAGGGAGCTGGACCTCGCCAGAAACGGACTTACGACACACGGGCTCATGGCCCGACGCTGAAACCAGGGGACAAAGTGTGGGTATTTTGCCCGCAACGGAAACGGGGACTGTCTCCAAAATTAACTCATCATTGGCAGGACCTGGAGAAATTTTGGACAAAATTTCCGAGGAAGTTTTCCGAGTCCAAATGCCTGGACGGGCAGACGGGTGGTGCTGCACAAGGACCGGTTGGCACCATACCACCCACTGGCCCCAGAGAAAGAACGACTCGAGGATACAAGCAGCTCTCCAACCTCCACCCCCGGCGCAGAGACGGACATTGACAGTCTCAGGACTGAGCCTGACCCGAATAATGGCACCTCCGGCAGGCTGAAGCGTGTCCGTCGCCGGCCAGGACACTTGCTCAATTTTGTCTGTGATGAGTAGGGTTGTGGGGACACTACCCTCTTGGGAGGGGGCTGTGTAACGACC